>NC_044326.1:96695798-96996749 GCF_007399415.2 Gopherus evgoodei | reverse complement strand
TCTACATTTTAAGCATAAATTAATATTTATTTGGTAAAATTAAGACTTATAAAAAGGCTCTATCTATCCTCCCCCTGCTCCGTGTGTGTTTAAGAACATACATATGCAATTTAAAATGGGCCCACTGCATCCTCAAAATAATGGAATCTGTCCTGCTCCAAAATATGACCACTTAACTTTATATCTCATTTATGAAATGGAAAATTCCCACTTAAGGCTTGCACCAGCAAGATGCTGGGTACCAATTGAGATATTCTAAGATGCATTTCAGGTAATTCATATTAATAAAAGTTGATGGCAATCAGCACCTTATACAGTTAGATGGTATACTTTGAGAAAATACAAAGAATGCAGAAACGTACACCATATATTCAGTTTTAGTATTTAAAAAGTCCTTAGAACACCAAAAGACTAATACTGTTTTAAAAGCATTAGTTCTCTACAGAAAAACTAAATATTATTTTGGTGTTTTAGTTCTTTTAATAATTATTCCATTTTCTCCTCCCCTGCTTCCCAGAGAGATATCCGGATACTGATTACAAGGGGACAGATGAATTTGGTCAAAATAGTATTCTTGTTTTTCCTTTTGCCAATGCCTATGAAACTTGCTGTTTTTTTCCCAAGTGAATTTGGCCGAACTAGCAATCATTTAGAGAGAAAAATAATTAAACAGTGTTTTGTAAGGAGATTACATCATTTAGCAATGAATCACTGAAAAGAAAAAAAAATGGGGAAAGCAAAATGTGATATGATTTAAAGCTGATGCGAAGAGCTATGAGAAAACGTTCCAAGTTTATTTTCAGGGGTTTGCAGGCCCTGGGATTAAAAATGCTTGCATTTAAATGATCAAATATCACTGTGAACCTGTAGGCATAGTTCAGATTCTTTGGTTTCATGCCTATTTATCATACATACACTCACCTTGGAATCAGAAATGGGACATGGGGTGGGGGAACTTGATGGGATCAGTGGTGAAAGGAAGTCAGTCAGCAGCCATGGAGGGAAACACTCACCAAGGAACAAGCTAACAATAGGTAGCTTGAAGTCTTTAAGACCCATTGGCCAACTGGGAGACAGGGGTGCTAATTGGCCAACATTTACCAGCTCCCAGGATTTAGGATGTACCTCTTTCAGCTCTGTTCCAGCAGCCTACCCTAACCACACAACTTAGGAATGGAAAGCCATCCCGATAAATGCTGCGAGTCTAGCCAGTTGCCTGTTTAGTGGGTCAGGAAGCATTATTTTTCTCCCATGGGCCAATTGGCAGAAGATCAAGGAGATTTTTTTTTTGCCTTTCTTGCAGAACCTTCAAGCCATAGTGCCTAGTAGGAATGTGCTTTGTATCTAACTGAGGTACTAAGGTGGAGTTGTTTACTCATCACAACTTGCGTCCAGTTCCTAGTGCGGTTGAGAGAATTAATTGAGGTTAAAGACCTAGGATTTTGATGTTGGGCCTTGGGATCACGTGATAGGGTAAGACTTTGCAGTCTTTGCAGGCCAAAGTCAGACCTTATGGCTCTCATGGGCCACGGTCATAATCCTGCTGCCCCTTTGTCTCCCTCAATGGTGGGAGGGTCCTATGACTCAAGAGAACTGAGTCCTGGGGCAATGAGAAAAATCTATCACACATTATGGGTAACCCTGATGCCAGTTATGGGTTTCATGGTAAGGATCCCTTGAACCCCCCTCACTGGAACCAGTTAAATGCCTGGTATAGGAAAATGAGGAAAAGAAATTTGTTTCTCAAGGAAACAAATACCCGCCAAGTTGTAGTATTGATGTGAAAAGAAATATATACAATCATAGTTCTCAATAACTGGGGGAACTGCATATGGTGTTAATGTACTAGGTCACTGCATGCCTTCACATGAGATTTAGGAGAAAAATATACTTTCATTTCCTGCTGGTTCAGATAGCTCAGTCAAACCGCAGTCTCTTGTGAAGAATCAAGTGGAAAAAAGCCGCCTCTGAGTTAGTCACATATGAAGGGCTCAGTCACTGAGGGACACATAAGAAAGCCAGATGACTGGCTCCATATGATGTATCCTCAGGCTTGAACCCAGGGTGTGCTGCAAACAGCAACCTGGTAAAATACAGAGCTATCCATATAGAACACAAAAGGGAGCAAAATACTTCTATAGAGGCTTTGTGGACATGAACACAATCTGAGCAAAATACTTCTAGTTGGCAGATGCAGCTTCTGCATAAAGCATGGCTGTTTTCATAGTTCAAGTTAACCAGTGCATACAGTTAGTTGTAAAGAAACAGTGTGCCTATAAATTCATTGGTGACTTTTGTGGCCCATCAGTTTCAGGGATTCAGGCTAGAATTTCAAAATGCAAAGCCTGTACTGTTCATTGATTGGATCTGGTTGATAAGAACTGCTTGTTTATAGCAAATTAAAGCTGCCTTAAAAGTAAATATTGTTTTTTTAATGAAATAATATTAAAATTAATAAACATAACAAGGCATCTTCTATTAAGCTGTTACCACATGAAGCAGCAGACATCTCCAATCTGAAAACTACAAGCCAACAATGATAAGTCACAGAAAAATAATGGAAATATGGCTTACATTACATTTTGGAAGCCTTATGATTTCTTTAACTTCTCTCCTCCAAGCCATTCCCGTGTACATTGTATTGGGCTTTCTCTTCCCCCACTAGTTGTGTTGTGGGTGAATATGGTTTGAGAGAGAGGTGGGAGGAATAGGATTGAGGGGAAAAAAGTGTTCTTTTGGTGGGTTGTGCTGTCTTGAGTATGAAGGGAGGAAGGCCAATGCTGTGTTAGGGCTCTGGTTGCATTAAAAGTTTGTTGTATTTTGGCACAATGTGGTCTTGTCTAATTCTTTCAGATACTTCTGATGTTATGCTGGTGTCAGAATTGTAGGATGGTTATGGAATAAGCCCAGATGGGCAAAGAGAAGCAGAGTATACTGAGCAGCTGCAACTGGAAAGATCCAAGAGGGACTAGGCTAGGGCACAGCCAGCTTATAAAGAGAACAGGAGAAGGCAGAGACAGGAGCACATCTGAAAGATGAGGAAAGAAACTGCAGGGGGTTGGGGGGTCATCCAGCAATTGAGAAGGTCAGAGAGGAAATGGGGAAGGGATACAGTTCACTCCAGTGACAATTAAAACAGTGGAGGATAGCAGTGGCCTAGATGAGGCAGAAGGCACACAAATTCAATGGGAAGTGAGCTGGGAGACTTACCTGATACTTGCTATTTCAAACTGTAAGTTGAACTGCTGGTTAGAGAAGAGGAGGCATATTTGGCCACAAACCTGATGAGGGGAGCCCTGTCAGTTCTTGTGTTTATCAGCCTGGCTAAGTGACGCAGTTTCCAGGCCCTGTGTCAGGCCTGTGCTATTGGTTTCAGGTGAAGACGACAGAAACTCTCCTCCTCCTCCTCAGTAGGAGGTGGTGCCAGTGTTGACTCAGTATCGGGGAAGGATCAGGGCAGGTTGGAAAATGACAACAATCTCCTGGGTTGGGTTGGTTGGTCTTAGGTCCGATTCAGGTGCAGGTTGGGCTTAAAAATGAGGCCTGAAGAGACCTATAAGTGGCTTATCCAAACACTTCTGGAAATGATTGAGGTGAGGCTGCTGGAACAGTTTGTGATGGACTTGATGGATACAGGTGAAACTTGAGGGGTCCTTGTGATAGGTTATCAACCTGGAGTGCAATCTGGGAGCTGTGGGAACCGCAGCACTCCCCTAATCTCCCAGAAGGGCAGGCCTCTCTCACACTGCTTTGCTGGTGATTCATCCAGCCTCTCCAGGCCCTGTTATCAGCCAACATCACAGTAGGTGGTGCCACATTCCCAGCTGAAATACCTGAGTGCTTTATCTAAGCCACTCAAGAACAGACAGACAAATTCCCAGCTCCCTAGCCTTGTACCCTCACTGGAGTATAAACCCAGAATTATACCATCTTGCACTGCACAGGGATCTGTACAATGCAAGCTCATTAATATATTTGCTTCCTCCTCAATGTGGGAAAGATATGCAACAGCCTTTGTACTGAGCTGAGATTTTCCCAGACACTTCACACAAAACACACTGGTTATGTTAACACATAAAACAACTTTCTTAACTACAGAAAGATTTTAAGTTATTATAAGGGATAGCAAATAGATCAAAGTAGATTACTTAGCAAACAAACAAACAAAAAAATGCAAACTAAGCCTAATATACTGTATAGATAGGATTTGAATTACCCATATATACAGGGTAGAAATCCTTTTAGCCTGGGAGCAGCTCTTCCCCCAGGTCAGTATTTGTTCCTTAGTGTTCTCTTGTGTGGAGAGTGAGACCCCGAGATGATATCACGCCCCACCTTAAATAGCTTTTTCATATGGCAGAAACCCTTTGTTCCAAAATCAGTTCCCAGTCCAGTTTGTGGAAAAATACAGGTACCAAAATGGAGTTCAGTGTCATTCGGTCTGATCATGAGCAGTTGCATGCCTTGCTGAGTCATAGCAGCCATTATCCAAGGCTGTCCGGAGTATTCTCATGAAGGTTCATAAAGTGGAGAATAAGCTTCTCCTAAGGCCTATTGTTTCCCCGAATGGCCCATTACCTTGAATAGGCTCTTCACAACCAGCTGTCTAGACTGGAAGCATTTTGCCTAGTGGGTATCACCCAGGTGTAACTACATTTGAAATACATACATAGTCAATATTCCTAACTTTATATACAAAAATGATACATGCATACGAATAGGCTAATTCTATTCAGCACATCATAACTTTTCCATAGGCACTTGACAAGACATCGCTTGTACAAAATGCATCATAGTTGTCATGATTATATTATAATCATAAACTATAAAGAATATGGCATCCAGCGTCATAGTCCTAAATCCCTGAAAGAGGCCTTGTGAGCAGCTCTGGAAATGGAAATAGTGTATTGGGCTGAGAGACAAGATGGGACTCTGAGACTGCCTGAGATATAAGAACTGCACACCAATGAAAATTACATATTTTTAAAAATCCATTAACCTCTTCAGAGATTAAAATTAAGATAATCTGTCATTATGTAGTATATGATTTAATTTTTCTTTAGCTCTGTAAACATGTCTGGAATGTATTGTTCAGGTTTGGTTAGCATTAGATACTGTGGCCCAAATTTCAGATCAAAATGTACGCTCACAATACGAGCATATATAGTCCAAAGTGCCAATATGGGATTTCAACATCTTATTAAAGTCCCGATGTTCGGAAAACTGGACTTTGTCATCTTCCAGTAATATTAAAGCAAAACACGACCAGCCCTTCTGGCTCTTTGAACTTTTAGCCTTGCTATCTAAAATCAAACAAATGGTCAAACATGGTTTCTTTTTGCTGGCTTTAATTATGTCTCTTGCATACATCATTTTCCAAAGGATTTCATGATCATTCTTCTTCCAGAAATGTTTCCATCATGTATTTGGAGTACCTCAAAGATCAGTGCTAGGCTCACTTAATTTCATTCTTAGTATTACTGAGCTACTGAGCAAATAACAGAAATCTAAGATATTTATATATGCAGGTTAGGTTACACTGTTCTTCTATTTGCCACAAATGGTACTTCCCCTCTCGCTAGTACCCTTTTCTCCAAACTAGCATATTTGATCAACTTGCTAATCACCACCTTTCAGTTTTAAAAAAAATTATGTAACATATTGTCCAATGTCAAATTCAGTCCAACTAATTATTGTTTAGAATGATGCAGGTGGTTTTAGATTGTTATATGCCATACCGTGATTCTCACACATACACACTCTCTTTTTTAAGGAAATATTGATGACTTTATGAGAAATAAATTTAAGATAAAATTATAACCTCCTTCATCATATCACTCCAACAATTGTCATTGGATTGAATAAATATCGTATATAAAGATTGATTTTAATTTCCTCTTTTCTTGACATCCAAATGGTCTCAGCTTGGAAAATTTAGGAAGGGTAATCATTAAAATAAAGTACTTTGATTTAAAAAAAACAGACAGAAATAAACTTATTGTTGGATCTTTATTGTGCCATCCATCTTGATTATTTTGAGTAATGACATCATTTCTATCCAACAAATTTTAAACATGCTAATTGTTCTTATTAGTTTGCTAAAATAATACTGAATGTAAATATAATCCTGTTGATAGAATAGGATTATAGGCTGAATTAAACAAGGAACTGGAAACTACTTCCACCTAACCATGACAAACACTGGGCCATTGTATTTTATAGATTATTGAATTACTTGTTGTTTTGAATTTTATATTGGAAAAAAAAATTAAAAGTAACAACACAAGATAAAGTTTAAATCAAAACTAACACCTTTATATCACAAAATAAGGTAACGTATTCAAGCACAGAAAAAATGTTATCTTCTCTATGATCTGTTTAATCTCAAGAAATTTGCTTAGGTAGACTTTAAATTGTGTGCAGCTGGACATTAAAGCATAAATGTGATATATATGCTAAGATGCTGGCAAATGGTCTTTACAGTCATTTTCATTTTGGAATGTTGTGTTTTATAGTAATTCACTTGTTTACATTCCAAACAATTAAATCTTTTATTTTATTTTGAGCAAGGGAAAGAGATACTCTTTTTTTTATGATTGCTCTTAACCTCCATAATTTGATCACAATGCATATAGAAAAGGTTTGTGTGCAATCATAATTTTGGAATTTCATGACTATTGTTACCAATCTCTCTTAGAATTTATCTAGTGGTTTAACAGAGCACTTAATCAAGCATCCTTCATCTTCTAGAAGAGTAAAATAAGATTTTCAAAAATAGGTACTTAAAGTTAGCCTTCTAAGCCCATATTTGGGCAGTTAAATAAGATGCCTGATTTCAAAAATGCTTAGTGACAATCACTAGGTGCTCAGCACTCCTGAAAGATAATCATTTTATTTAGGTACTTAAATATAGTTTTAGCCCTGGTCTACACTACCCTTAGAAGGCTAACTTTACAGACACAATTTTAAAAATAGAATGTCTAGTTTTTACTCTAAAATATTTGACATTTTTTTCATATTTAGTTATTCGCAAACTTTTGCATTTTACACAAATACTAATGAAACAATATTGAGAATTTCTACAGAAGTTTCAATAGATTTTCTATCTCATTGATGTAAAATAGAAATACATAATCAGTGTAAATAAAATGATTTTTAGATGAACTGTAATGTAAGTGAATACTAATATATATACTATGATGAGTCTGATTGGTATTTTGTAATTGTTTTTTCACAAGCATGTTGAGTTCTGAGCATAGTAAAAAACCCAAATGAATTCACAAAAAGCTTTCATTCTATTAGGTTTTTGTCTGTTAATACCTCTAGTCAAGCAAAGATAGAATACATTCTTTACCTGTTGCAGTTAGTCTTTTATTGATAAAATGTGATTAACACAAATTTAAAAGTAAAATGTATTGACTTCCATTGCATTTCTTAAACAATGGTTTTGCAGTGAGCAGTGACCTTGGTCACCATCTAGGCACAAAACTCACTGAAGGATCAGGGTCTTCTGGTATGTCTATACTGCAATCAAGAGCGTGGTTGCAATTTGTGTAGACATGCCTGAACTAGCTTTGATCTAGCTAGTTTAAATATAGTGGAGGCACAACGGCACTGGATTCAGTGTAGGCTTGCCACAAAAGTGATTACCCATGGTTCTGGGTAGGCTTGTACAGTCGACGATGAAGTCACGCTACCGTAAATTCATTGTGGCAATACCTGAGCTTGCTAGATTAAAGCTAGTTTGCAAATGTCTACATTAACTGCAGTCACATTCCATGATTGTAGTGTAGACATATCTTTAGACTGTAAGGTCTTTGAGACAAGGATATATCTATCTCTTCATCTTCAAGTAATTTCCAGATGTGTATTCCACTCAGGTGTGTGTGTGTGATCAGTGCACCAAAGCCAAAGAACATTACCAAGCGGGACCTTTAGAGGCAGTGCTCGTGACCTATGGCCCTTAGCTTCTCCCCCTCCCGCCCCCAGCTATTTAATGGCAGCATTGTCATAACTCACCGTTCATTTTCATCACTTACCGCTAGAATCAGAACATTCTGTGTGTTATTTACCTCACACTTTTCTATCTCAGTCTTTCTGGGATTTTGTTGTATATAATTAGTTAGGTTAGTGGTACCTTAGTTTTAGTTTAGTTTAGGGTTATTTAGGGCAGACAATTATGCTGGTGAGATGCCATCACCAGAGTTTGTCTGTCATGTAGGCTAGCTAGCCCAACAGTACCCCACACATGATGCTTATGCCTGGGAGAGGAATACATTAAAGACAGCTATTCTATCTGCAGATCTCTCAAGAAAAGAACACAGGTGTCCAGGAACTTATGAAGCAGTCCATGAGGCCCAGTTCAGCACTGGGGACCTCTGTGGATCATTTGGCCTCTCAGACAAATTCGGAGCTGAAGTAAACCAATATTTCTTGGCCAGACTCTGATGTCTCCCCGCAGGAAGAAGACACAGTGTTCGCCTTCCTCCCAGTGAGGTAGCAACATTGAGCAGACTGGAGTGTCTGCTCTCATTGGGAGCCAATATTCCTGGCCTTGGGATCACCTGGATAGACCTCTGCTTGTGGATTGGCTGAGCCCTGGTTGATTGATGTAATCGGGCTGAGGGATGACTCCTAATGCTCAGCAGCACTTATCAGGCTCAACCGGCCTGTGGTATCCCTCACTTCAGCCACCTGTGCTGCAGACTCAAATGGAAGCTTCTTCCTCAGAGCAGATGAGCCGGAACTGCTTGTACAGGGATCTGTGCTGTTTCAGAACATTCCAATGGCTCTGGTTCTTACATTTGCCTCATTGTGTGGTACTAGACTCTTTCTCTGCAGTGGCTGAGGATTTTCAGTCACATCAGGATCTCCTAAGGTGAATGGCTTCAGCTTTGGGTTTTTAGGAAGAGTTTTTGTTAAGGAAAATATGTACAAGTTGCTGGAAATTCTTCCATCCTCAGCACTGGGAAGAGTGGCTCTCCCTATAGATGAAGCACTGTAGAATCTGTTAAAACTTTTTAGCATATCCTAGCTTTCCTTGACTCCTACAGCAAGCATACTGACATGCAGCCTTATATTCCTGTGCAAGGTTTTGAGTGGTTCTATTGTCATCCAGCCCCTAATTCTCTCATTGCAATGGCAGCTAATGAGGGATTGTAGCAAAGGAAATATAAGTCCACACCCAAGAAAAACGAGAGAAAATTTGGTCTATATCTAAAAAGTTAGGCCAATAGAGCTACATTAGTCAGGGATGTGAAGAAACCACACGCCTAGTCAATGTAGCTATGCTGACCTAGCCCCGAGTGTAGTTGCGGCTATATCAATGTCACCTGAGTGGAATACACATCTGCAACCTTTCAAAAAAGAAAAAGAGAGTACAGATAAATAACTGTTGTTCTTTGAGATGTTGGTGCAGATGTGTAGTCAGGGTCCCACCCTCCATCCCGTCTGCACAGGAGTTTCTACTCATGACATTAAGTGCAAAGCAACAGGGGAGGTAGAGGCAGCACCTTCCTTAAATAGCCTGGGGAGAGGGTAAAGATCACAGGATGTGAATGCTGATGCTATGGCATCTCTCCAGCTTTGGTTTTGCTGGGCGTGAACACAGCTGAGTGGAATACATGTCTGTACTCACATCTTGAAGAACAAACGTTACAGTACAGAGAAGATACTTTTTTTCCCCCTTTGTACAGTGAATAGCATGATGGATTTCACATCTTGATGTAGGCCTCTAGTAGTACTTGTAGTCTCACTATAATATAAGAAATGAATGATAACATTTTGAATATGTTTACCTTGCTTTACCTTTTACTTGCAAGCAGTACAGTTAATACAATGCAGTATTTACTGTTTTATTAAAATATGTAGGTTAATGCCATATCCCTACATTTTGCAGGTAGACTTCCTGTTACTGTATAAGGAATTTACTTCACAAATGTGTAAGAAAAGAAACAGATTGTTATTAAAAAGCTATGGAAAACATCCTAAGTAGTAATGCAGAATTTGCGAAAAATATACTGCTTTTCTAGTCATTAAGTAAGCAACACTTCATCTGACTTCACTGAGAACTTTGACTATATGGACTGTAGGTTTGGGATAATACTACATTTATGAAATGTGAAACATAGTCTAGATTATATTGAAAACAGAAATAACTGAAACACAATATTGTTCACACTGAGAGATTTGTTTAATTGTTTTCAAACTGCATATGGTGAAAAGCAGTTGCAACTGGGGGCTGATAAACATATTACTTTTACTCCAGCTGGACTAATCTGTGGATCTGCATTTATATTAAAAATTCAAACATTTTCTTTGAGAATCAGCTCAACATTATCCCGGGAGCTAGAAATGTTTTTTCTAGGTTGATTTTGCTGCTTCATTTTTTTCTGCGTTCCCCTGAAGTGTTTAACTGCAAGTTAAGGAACTATTTGTGCAAAGTTATTTGGGAGGATGAGAAATTTACACAGATCTTTTGAGTAAAGTTGTTTTTAGAAAAGTCTAACCTAGTTTATTTGTAGCCAAAAGGAAACATAAAGGCTGCATAAATATTTAAATGCATCCAGCTTGAGTCTATAGAAAACAGATGTAAATTAGTGAGACAAATACTCTTTGTTATTAAATACTTTTTTCCAAAAATATTTTGAGTGGCTCATTAAAAATACCTTGCAGGTAAATTTTCTACTAAACCAACATTCTTCAAAGAATGGCTAAAACAGTAACTATTTCAGAAGTTCTGAGCTTCTTGGTGACTTTTCAAGTTGAAATCTCTAGCTATAGCATATATCTGCATGTTTTGAATAATTTATATATTTACTTAATATGTTGTTAGAAGAAAATAGTGTTTGACTGAACTGACTTCATCATTATTATTTATTACTATGTTAAAATCCACATCTGAGAATATATTCTATTTGAAAAAGTTTATTGACAGTACTTGTGCTACATAGTATTTAGCTGTCTTTGAATAATATAATATAACCAAAGAATAAATACTGTGGCAAAACAAGTAAAAAATCTTGAACATTGCGAATAAAGCATAGTGTCAATGGGCTGATGTCATTATTAGTGGGCCATCTCTTCCACAGGGATAGACTTAGATCTACAGTATTGCTCAGAACTTGAATGGCAAATGTGTAACAAAGAGAACTCTATTTACATTCTGTTCTCTCTCTGTAGGGATAAACTACATTATTAAACTAATAATTCAACACCAATAACTGTCTCCCCTTCTTTCCACACAAATCTCTTTAAGCAGCACTGCTCACCATGGAATGGAAGCCAATTATAAGAACCTCATCACTGATAAAGATAGAGAATTCTTGGTATTGTAATATATTCACCAAATACTGTTTTCTATTATTCAAATGTATAGTTGGTAAATACTCTTAATTGAATTGTATTTAATTAATCTGTGAAATTCAGTGAATAATGTGTTTAAATAATAGACCATTCAGTTCTATATTTGAAATTGGTGCAGTTCAATTGTCTTCAGTGGCTACATGCCAATTTTACATCAGCAAGGAATTTGAATTGAGTACAAGAAAAGAGTACATCACTACCTATTGGTTATGCATTTGCCCTGTTTGCAATGGAAAAATGAAGAATTCCTATTCCAAAAAGAAACAGTGAAATAACTTTTGATATATATGTTTGAACACACTAAGTGCCTATTACTGTTCCATTGCTGATGGAAATTTGCTATGTTAAATGTCTTTTGAATGAAGTATATTGATTAAATCCTTGTGTTTCTTGCTAGGGCTCCAGTCTATCAAAGCTCTTTACATATACATAATTTTTAACACATATGTAATCTCTTTAACTTCATCTTAAAAATTAAGCACATACTTAAATGCTTTGCTGGATCACATATAAGCTCCATATTCAACAGTTATTTCAGCAAAGCATCCACTAAAGTCTCTTGGAAATGCCACGTAAATTTTTGGTCTCAGATTTTGGTCTAGGAATTTCCTTCATTTTAATTGGCATCTTAAATGCTCCTACATGCACACACAACAAAATATCCAAGGAGAATTCTACAGTGCATTTTTGAATGAATGGAAGATATCACTATTATTATTATTATTATAATTATATTAATTATAACTTTTAAGGACAGGTTCACTGGTACAGTAAAACAGTGCCCACCAGTTAGAGCACATTGACCAGTTAAGCTAACAGAATGTTGGATATCATTAAGAAAGGGATAGATAATAGGACAGAAAATATCATATTGCCTCTACATAAATCCATGGTTTGCCCACATCTACTGCATGCAGATGTGGTTGCCCCATCTTAAAAACAATGTATTAGAATTGGAAAAGGTTCAGAAAAGGGTAACAAAAATTATTAGGGGTATGGAACAGCTTCCGTGTGAGGAGAGATTAATAAGACTGGGACTTTTCAGCTTGGAAAAGACAGCTAAGGGTGATTATGATAGAGATCTATAAAATCATGACTGGTGTAGAGAAAGTAGATAAGGAAGTGTTATGTACTCCTTCTCATAACACAAGAACTAGGAGTCACTAAATGAAATTAATAGGCAGCAGATTTAAAACAAACAAAAGGAAGAATTTCTTCACATAATGCACAATCTGTGGAACTCCTTGCCAGAGAATGTTGTGAAGGCCAAGACTATAACAGAGTGCAAAAAAAGAACTAGATACATTCTTGGAGGATAGGTCCATCAATGGCTATTAGCCCGGATGGGTAGGGATGGTGTCCCTAGCCTCTGTTTGCCAGAGGCTGGGAATGAGTGACAGGGAATGGATCACTTGATTACCTATTCTGTTTGTTCCCTCTGAGGCACCTGGCATTGGCTGCTGTTGGAAGACAGGATGCTGGGCTAGATGGCCCTTTGGTCTGACCCAGTATTGCAGTTCTTATGTTAAGATGGGTTTACAGTTGCTAGGCAACACCAGAGGAGCATAAAACAGCAGACGCATACTGATGAATCTGTCTCTTACTTGTCCTAGACACACAGGAAGAAAGACAAGAGATGAGGAATGTGATTTAATTAGGCTGCAACTTTATGAACTCACTTGGGACCTATCTGGTAATTAGGCATACATGCAGCTCATCATTCTTTCCTCACTCATTTCCACTTACCTCACAAAGCCCACAAGCCCCTCCACCCAACCTGGTCCTAGCCCATTGCTGGAATATACCACCCTTCTTAGTGGTAAGTGGCTCGGAAAAGGAGGTTGACTCCTCACTATACTGCACATTTGGAGCCTCAACCCGTTCTCCAGCTTTTTCAGGAGATGCTTCTTTCTAAATCCACTTCCTAGTCCTGGTAACAGGCAACCAGACCACTGCACTGGATAACTGACATCTACCAAGTCGCAACATCTTGAACCATTCCTCTTGAATTATCCAGCTGGGTAGCTTACCTGCCATGGGGTAGGTGAAAAAACTTGCCCCATTCTGGGCAATCTGGTGGTGAGGGAATAATTCCTTACTGTCATAGTATAATTCCCCAGTCTGAACCTTAGAGTCCAAACGATGGGGTACCAGCATGAATTCCTCTAAGCTTAATTACCAGCTTAGATCTGATAAGCTACCACCACCCAAAAATATAGTGTTTTGGGGCACTCTGATGCCCACAAAAAGCTTCCCTGGGGACCCCAAGACCCAAATTCCTTGAGTCTCCCAACAAAGGGGAATAAACCATTTCCCTTCCCCCTCCTTTCTTTCTCCCAGATCTTGCCCACCCTGGGTACATTAGGAGATCACCGTGATTCAGACTCCTTGAATCACAACACAGAGAAATCAGGTTTTTTCTCCCTCTTTCCTCTCCCTCCCAGGCTTTCCCTCCCTGGGCTATCCTGGAGAGATAGATAGATTCAAGCTCCGTGAATCTAAAACAAAGGGATTCTACCTTTTCCCCCCCTCTTTTCTCTCTCCCTGTCTCCCACCACTTCCCTGGTAAGTACAGACTTAATTTGAGCCTCAACAAGGGGAAAAAATCAAATAGGTCTTAAAAAGCAATACTTTTAATAAAAAGAAAGAAAAAAAGTAAAAGTTGTCTCTGTAATTTAGATGGTAAAAGTTACAGGGTCTTTCACCTTATAGACACTAGAGAGAAGCCTTCCCCCAGCAGAAATACAATTTAAAATACTTCCAGCAAAATACACATGTGCAAATACAGAAAACAATCAAAAGACTAAACTCGCCTTTTTCCTGGTACTTACTAAAATTAGAACAGAAGAGTTTTTTTCAGAAAGATTGGAGGAATCTGCTTACATGTCTGGTTCCTCTCAGAATCCAGAGAGAACACAGCAAATCCCAAAAACACAAACAAAGGCTTCCCTCCACCGAGATTTGAAAGTATCTTGTCTCCTGATTGGTCCTCTGATCAGGTGTTGTAGGTTCACTGTTTGTTAACCCTTTACAGGTAAAAGAGACATTAACCCTTAACTATTGGGGTAGGTGAAAAAACTTGCCCCACTCTGGGCAATCTGGTGGTGAGGGAATAATTCCTTACAGGTCTCAAAAATGTGATTAAATTAAATCATGTCACACAGTAGGCCACAAAATCCGGTCCTGAGATGGTCAGGACTGCTGATCCAGGATTGAGAGAGAGCTCCATCTGGAGGGAAAGGGCATATAAAACACTCTCCTTCAGGTGTGCAGAAGCTAGTGGTTTCCCTGGGACCCTCCAGCCACACCCTAGATCAGGTGATGCTTTGCTTCCTCCATCCCAACCCGTGTGTGTGGGGAAACCTTAAAGGACTCCTCAACATTTCCTGCTGATCAGACAACCTCCCATATACACCTTTTGAGGTTGCAGCAAATACATTTACTTTTGCCTTATTGGCTTAGATAGTTCTCTTAATGAAACTAGTACTATGTGATTGGGAGGCAGAGAGAGTCTTTATATAGCTGTGGTATAAGGGTACCTCCTTTACTCCTGACTCAGTTTCCCCAGCAATGCAGGCTCAATGTACAGTGGAGTTAAGGCAGCAGTGCCATGGTGATCCTTTTAAACACTGATGTTCAAAACTTGTATGCAGCTATAGAATCTTAAAGGACCAATGACAGTACAACCAGACCATCTACCTGTGAGCTCTCTTGACATGTTGCTGATAATTTAGAAAAAAATTACAACTTAATTTCTTCAAATATAGCATACTGCTCACAAGATTTTGATTAATTTTAACTGAAACTTTGAAGTCTCTATATTGTTCTGTTAAGTTTATTCTGGACAAAGAAAAGGCTGCCAGATTCTAAATTTCTTAAATAATCTAGTTTTTAATTATTTTAAACTTATAAAGTAATGGATTTACTTGTAAAGTCTGAGAATTTATTTTCTACACAAAATTACTGCTGTAAATTTGGGGAGAAAACACTATTTTCAACACCAAAGGTAGGTTGAATTCCTGCTTTACATGAAACATAACTCAAACTATGGAGTATGATCATTACTTCCACATAATAGATTTTCTCATTTTCTAATATTATTCACATGTATGTCAATGCTCTAGACCCCCTGCAGGGAACACAGTTTAATATTGCCTAAAATAAGTGAACAATATAGATTGTTATTGTTGAAATTTTAAGGTTAATCAAACAATATGCCATCCATTTTTTTCCAGATAATGGATAGTTTTCCACCCTTTAAAAATTATTCCAGCATTTTTTTGTGTATCCATAACTAAAAACTTCTTGGACTAAACATGTCAAACTATATTTTCAACACTGTTCTCCCCTGAGAATTAAAACCTATACCTAATTATCAAGGCCAATCAAAAGAATTTCCTGAGAACAGTTTTTGGCTAAAAAATGGGTTTTCCACAAACTTTTTTTTCCCCTGAAAAGTGCTTTCCATAGATTTAAGTTAAACAATATTGATAATGTTGAAATTTTCCATGAGGAAAAAAAATCTGATTAGCTCCAAACCAGTTTAAAGACCATCAATATTATATACATGATACAGATGAGAGCTCTCTGATATACAAATTATCAGGAACAACATAATGATCGGTATCTAGGCTGATAAACCAATCCTATTGAGACTGGTCAAGACTTCAGTGCAAGCAGAGTAAGGCTAACACTGAAAGTCCCTTCTGTCAAAGAACTCTAAGGTATTTGTCTGACAAAGGACTTGGTTGTGGAGAAAGAGTCTGAGAGACAAAGAAAGAAGAGGAATTGTCTACAGCCTGTTTCTCTCAGAGAATGGGCCTTGACTTCCAGAAGTGTAATGCATTTTTCTTTTTTTTTCTTTCTGTAATTAAGCAAGTGTGCCTTATCAGGTTTAGTCTATGAGATGTCCAAATACATATGTGCTTTCTACCATTCTTTCCTTTATTTTTAATTAATCTTTTTTACTAAAATGAGCTGTAGGTGGTTGCTTATATAATTACTTGCAAGTTGTACCAAAAGAGAACAAAAGCCCTCAACCATGAAAGAGATCTAGTGATGGGTAAAAGGTTTGTAGAGCCTTACTCTCAATATAGGACCATGGTCAAGAGGGGACAGTTAAACCCAATAGGTGTTTAATATGAGGCTGCAGTCAGACCTACATAAGAGGAGACTAAGGATCAAAGAAGAGGCATGGGTTGGCAGACTAGCTTATGACAGAAGGTTCTTGGGGCATTCAGCAGTCAGAGAAGATCTAGCACCACAGACCTAATTGAGCCAAGCTACCAGGTGGCTGGAACGGGATCAATCCACTTTCTCCCTCAGTGGAAGAACTCACTTTTTCTGTGTGGAGTTTTTCTCCTGGGCTGATTTGTCTGACTGAACTTGTAACATTTTAAAATGTATTTATTGTTTGGCACAAGATGTGAATGTTATCATAAACCTAAAACAAAGGATGCACATTCCAGCCAGGTTGCAAAACTATACGCTCCATTTAGGGAACCAATTACCAAACCCAGTACTTTCTATCACTATTAGTTAATATTCATACTACAGGAGTGACCAGAGACCAGTCTGGATTGGGGGTCCCAGATTTCTGACTATTAGTTTCTAAGTAAATCAACAGAAGAATACATCTCTCTCTAGTTGAGTTCTCAGTGAGAATAACACAATAGTTGTATATAACTAAATGTTTTAATGAAATAATTAAGAAAATTACCTAAATGGAAATGAATTTTAACATGCTCCAACTCCAAACACACTCAAAATATTTAAATTAGCCCCTGAATTTTGGTTAGAGGAACACTTGCAAGATCATGGGGAAATATAGAGAATATCTTTCTAATAATTTTTTAAGAAATGCCTAATAATCTATTGTAGCATAGTGAAGCAATAGGCTAGATTAAATTCATTTGCATATATCTGTAAAATGAATTTGCGAAGGCTAGGTGCATAAGGTATAAGAGAGGGAATGACTCAGTCAATGAAAAATATTCCCCTTTTGTGGTAACATATTAAAGATATAAAGAGGTGATTATTAAAATGCCAAAGTATACGTGAAAGACAATTGATTTAAATTTCTAACCCTCTTGAGAAGAGAAGAACAAAGGTTGAATTGGCTTAGTTTGTACAGCATAATAAAAAAAGGAATGATATTTAGAGGAGCAGTGTTTGAAATCTTGATACTTGATATTGGTCAAAAAATGCTTAGAAATGATTGGTCTGACAGTTTTATTTCTTTTTGAGAGTGTCTCATGCATATCTCTGAGTTGTTTGTAATTAATCAGAAAATGCTCACTCATATTCCACACAAATAGCATAAATAATAAATTCTAGTTTAGTGTATCTTGTAGTGGAGACAAGCTTTCATGATAATATATGTATTATATTATTCTGTCCTCTTCATTACCCTGCCAGTTTATGTGAGCAAGCTGCCTCAGTTCTTCAAAGCTCCAAAGCACTACTTACATTAGTACTTCAACAGCTATCCAGGTCTCTACGGTATTTCAATTATTTATCTCTGTTCAGTGAGGCAGTGAATGTCCATCATATATCTTTTATAGATTTAAATAATCACAAAGCTCATAACTTAGTCTGCAGTAGACTAGCAAATCTGCTAACATATAAAAGTTGTTATATTTAGTGATGCCTTCTGATCAGTCTATAACATCTTTTTTTCAATGTGAAGTCTCGCTAATATTAGTCATTGTAAAGATTCATTGTGAAGGAGGGGACAGTCTCCTTTTAGAAATTCATTTGACAATTTTTTGTCATTTTCCCTTATAGTTACAACTCGTCATTTTTAGAATTTTTTGAAAGGCAAAGGCTAACACTTTCATGTTAACATTTGAGAATATGCGAGTGTATCCCGTATTAGAACTTTTAACAGAAATAAAATATTCCAAATAGAATATAATAGTGGATATTCCAATCAAATCATTTTATCTTATTACAATAAAATTATATCGGTATATCACACACCAGGAATAAGAGAGAACTGAAAATAATTACTTTGTCCCTTTGAAGATTTATGCACGTGATTAACTTTAAGCATCTGAGTAATCCCATTGATGTCCCCAGAGATCACTTATCTGCTTAAAGTATGAGTGTAAATCCTTGCAGGATTGAGACTCACAAAGATACATACTTATCTTTAACTGTTTGCCACAGTAAATATTCCAAATACTAAAGAATGAAATGTAACAGGTGAATATAATTTATCGTGTTATTTACATAGTGAGTTCACCCCAGAAATTCTTGAAATGTTCTATGTGATACAACTTAGAACTATCTAAAACATTAAAAAATTCTCACATACATTTGAAGTGCTGAAAAACGTGTTTTTCATTTTCAACCAAGAAAGTAATAAAACTTGCAAAGATGTACAGTACTTAACCATAGGGTCTCTGAGCTTTCAGAATAGTGTAATAGTCTACTTACAGGATCTTCTAAAGAGGTATATGTATGTATCAAGTGACTTAGAATATAACTCCTACTAATGTTGACAGAATTAACATATATTAAGGGCAGAATTAACATATATTTGAGCTGCCAAAATCTTAACAACTGGTTCCCTATAAAAAGTTCTGATTTAAGGGATGTGCCACAGTATATATTTTTTGTACCTTTCTCCATAAGAAGTTGCAATACATTGAGTCATTGGGAGTCATACTTAATAAGAAATACATCTGTATTTTCCCGGGAGGAATTTTTAAATTTTAAATTTTAAAAATTTCTCCCGGATGGCAATTTAAGAACCCAAAAGCCTGACATGTCTGGGAAAATATGGAAATATGTTAACCCTACCTAAAGTTCTTTTTTAAAAACATGGGCCTGAACCAGAAATGAGCTCCGTTTCACATATATATGGGTCCCACCACTCCCTGGGGGTGTGCTAGGGTGAAAAGATGTCCCGATATTACAGGGACAGTCCCAATTTCTGGGTCTTTTTCTTATATAGGCTCCTATTACCCACTACTCTCTGTCCCGATTTTTCATACTTACTGTCTGGCTACCCTAGGGTGTGCATATGTGTGGGTCACAGCTGCTCCCTGCCCTCCTCATTAAAACAGGTGTGCAGGATTACTGCCCTGGGAACTGCAGGGCACCAATGGATGTAGAGCGGGTTGCAGACAAGGGTGTGGGGCAGGGTTAGCTGGAGGCAGGGGATGTGAGGCTGGCTGCAGGCAGGGCAGGGGGTTCAGAGCTGGCTGGAGAGAAGGGTGTGTGGGACAGGCTGGCTTTGAGCAGGTCCGCAGTGGGGTGCAGCAGAGGTTGGCTGGAGACAGAGGAGTGTGGGACTGGCTGCCTTTGGGCTGGGGGGTTGGCTGGAGACAGAGCAGGGCTGTGGCAAGGGCTGGCTGCAGGCAGAGGGTGCAAGGCTGGCTGCAGGCAGAGCAGGAGGTGCGGGGCTGGTGTGGACCGGGCAGGGGGTGTGGCAGGGCCTGGCTGCGGGCAGGGGGTGCAGGGCTGGCTGGAGTCAGGGGCTGGCTGCGGGCAGGGTGGTGGATACTCACAGGGAAAGCAGCTTGGAGCAACCCAAGCAGCAGGATGCAGCCCAGGCCAAGCAGAGCACCTAGGAACCCACCAGGCAGCAGCGGAAGCCCCAGGGCCAGGGGTCGGGGGAGCAGCAGCAGCAACAGGGCCCGTGTCCAGGGCCAGGCAGTGGCCTACATGGCTTCCGCAGTGCAGTGCCCCTGGCAGCCGGAGGAGGAAATACATCACTTCCCGGCCGGAACCCATCAAAGCTGCAGCGCCGCCTTCTATGGAAGCGGGTTAACAACTGGTTCTAAAATGGCTTCAGATTTTAACAACTGGTTCACGTGAACCACAGCGAACCGGCTCCAGTGCACCACTGATTAAAGGGAGGTAAAATATATCTTTTAAGGCTTTAACATTAGCAGCATACATCAGGATTTACTCTGAGACATTCCACAACATATTTCAGAATAAAATAAAAATGTTTGTGATATTCATTAGGATGAAATTTTGTATTCAGTTAGCCTAGATGAGTTGGACTAAATCTTCAGGTGTGATGAAGCTCTCCTCAGGGCAGCTGAGAAAAAAACAGTGGCAAAGATGACTTTAATGTGTTGCCACCAATCCCCAGAATAATTTAGAATAGCCTCAAGGCTGCTCATATTAACCTGGTTATAATAGCCCACACGATTTCATTGTGTTGTCCAAAGACCACTGAGGCACTGGTTACAACAGCCCTTCTCCAGCACAAACCCCTATGCTGGGGACAGTCAAGAGTGTTGGGTACGGCTTCAGCTATGCCAGCTTTACAACAACTGAGTGTCATACTAGTGGCACTTAGGGCACCTTTAAACCCAGTTTTTTTGCCAGTGGAGCGGTGGAAAGGATCACAATGTGGAATAGGATCTGTCTCAATTAAGAACAAGAAAACAATTGCAAATAATTTTAATATTTTAAACACTATAGCAATCACTACTGCCTTCTGTAGTTTCTAGGGCTTGGTTTGCCATTGGATTTATTCAGTTTTTGAGTAGATAGTTATGTTTTGCACTTTGGAGACTGCTGGTATTACTAATCCAAGTTAATTAGTTCTTTCCATGAGAGATCAACTCCAGCTGTAGCCTTGTTGCATTCCTAACGAGTGCATCTCTATATTTGTAGGCAGTCTACCTGATGACTACAGATATTCTGTCACCTAAAAACTGTCAACGCCATTTTATTTTGATATGTATTTATAGGGACTTTGTCATGTGAGTCTATACAGCACCTAGCACAGCTCTAGAAGTTGCTGTAATGCAAAGTAATAAATAATAATAATTTTGGTTATGCTCTATATTAACTTCCACTTACAAATAATTTATAAGAGCTAAAAGACACTAGAGACATGTTACATACATAAGCAGTATGGGTTATAATTGGATAAAAGACATTAGTAGAGGTTTGTAAGCTATTGCTATAACACTATTGTCATAAACAGATAGCTAAGGGTTAATGTCTCTTTCACCTGAAGCACCTGACCAGAGGACCAATCAGGAAACCAGATTTTTTCAACTCTGGGTGGAGGGAAGTTTGTATCTGAGTCTTTGTCTGTCTGCCTGCTTTCTCTGAGCTTTGGAGAAGTAGTTTCTGCTTTCTAATCTTCTGTTTCTAAGTGTAAGGACAAAGAGATCAGATAATAAGTTATATGGTTTCTTTTCTTTGGTATTTGCATAAATATAAGTGCTGGAGTGCTTTGATTTGTATTCTTTTTGAATAAGGCTGTTTATTCAATATTCTTTTAAGCAATTGACCCTGTATGTGTCACCTTAATACAGAGCGACCATTTGTATGTATTTTTTCTTTCTTTTTTATATAAAGCTTTCTTTTTGAGACCTGTTGGAGTTTTCTTTTCTGGGAAATTTCAGGGAAATTGAGTCTGTACTCACCAGGGAATTGGTGGGAGGAAGAAATCATGGGGAGATCTGTGTGTGTTGGATTTGCTAGCCTGATTTTGCATTCCCTCTGGGTGAAGAGGAAAGTGCTTTTGTTTCCAGGACTGGGAACGGAGAGGGGGAGTCACTCTGTTTGGATTCACAGAGCTTGTGTCTGTGTATCTCTCCAGGAGCACCTGGAGGGGGGAAGGGAAAAAGGATTATTTCCCTTTATTGTGAGACTCAAGGGATTTGGGTCTTGGGGTCCCCAGGGAAGGTTTTTCAGGGGGACCAGAGTGCCCCAAAACACTCTAAATTTTTGGGTGGTGGCAGCAAGTACCAGGTCCAAGCTGGTAGCTAAGCTTGGAGGTTTTCATGCTAACCCCCATATTTTGGACACTAAGGTCCAAATCTGGGACTAGAGTTATGACAACTATATTAACTATTTTTTAAAACATATATTAATCATTTAAGGAATTGTTTAGAAATTGAACCTTAATATGAGATGTGACAAAAGTAATAATGAGTTCCCACTGAGTCAGCTTTAGGGAAGGGAATTTGGGGCTGGGTAGTCTGTAGAAGCAGTATTACATTTTTGTCTTTTGGTTTGTAAAGCTCTAGTACCCGCAAGGCCTTTGTTCCAGGAGAGGAATTTGTAACATCCTAAGATGTATCTTCGAGCTTATTGACCAGGATGCTGAAATAACCAAATTCAAGCTGTGTTTGTTTAGTTGTGATTAGTCTGATAAATCATGATACTATATCTGTTCCATTCACGTAACTATTATCATTGAGTTTCTAGTCCAAATGCTCATGAGAAGGATATTCAAAATTAAGTTTGCAAGGACATTGAAAGTATTGCTTGAAAAGTTCATTTTAAGAATAAAACTGAATCACGGGAATGTTTGCAGAAAATGAACACAAAAGAAATGTGCATACTGCTCAAATGAACTCACGTAACATTTCAGATAAATATTTGCAGATTCATTTGACTTCAGTGGAAGCTGCCAAGTGCTCAGTACTTTGGAAAATCAAGCCACTTATTTAGTTGCTTAACTATGAGCTTTGGAATCTAACTTTAGTCACCTATGCCCAGATCCACAAAAGTATTTAGGCTCCTAATTGCCATTGATTTCAACGGAAGTTAAAAGCCCAAATACCTTTGTGGATACAGGCCCAACTATTTAAAGATTTGGCTACAGTACATATGATATCAGTGTGTGTTATGTTCAACAAAACAATAACGTTTTGTTATACAAAATGAAGTACAGAGTTGCTGCAATAATGTTATGCAAAGTGATATCCTTAAAAGCTAGTCTGAATATCCAAATGAAATATATGAGACTACCCACTCATCAATTTGGCCTTATAGACCTTGAAATACTAATACAAATTATACAGAACTGAAGTATAGCATTTATTAAGGGAGTCATACAAGAGCCAAAAGTAGGATAGAAAAGCATGGAAAAATATATGCTACCTTTTAGAAAAAGAAAGATAGTAAACAACGGAGAAGCGAGCAAACCAAACTGAAGGATTTTTTTTGAAGATTATGAAAAATGTAAGGTCCTCACTTAGCAAAGTACTTAAGCATGTGATTAATTTTAAGTGTCTAAGTAGTTCCACTGAAGTTAGTTCAGACTGGATTGGTCATATAACAGGAAAACATGGGAAATGTATTTATTACTGAATCAAATGGTTATTGGATGATAGACATAATAAGAAACAAGACAAAGTGCTTAGAGTTGAGTTGTTTAATTAAACGGTGTTCATTTAAGTTGGTGTTTCTGTAACTCTTGCATTACAGCAGAATTACATCCTGTGGTGAAAGCAAGTAAAAGTAGATACATTTAAAAATGTTATAAAAGCTGGTACTTCTCTGATACTTGTACTACTAACTGCCCAATGGAAAATGGATGATTATAACTTTACTATAGATCAAGGGTCAGCAACCTTTCAGAAGTGATGTGCCGAGTCTTCATTTATTCACTCTAATTTAAGGTTTTGCGTTCCAGTAATACATTTTAACGTTTTTAGAAGGTCTCTTTCTATAAGTCTATAATATATAACTAAACTATTGTTGTATGTAAAGTAAACAAGGTTTTTTAAATGTTTAAGAAGCTTCATTTAAAATTAAATTAAAATTCAGAGCCCCCCGGACCGGAGGCCAGGACCTGGGCAGTGTGAGTGCCACTGAAAATCAGCTTATGTGCTGCCTTCGGCACACATGCCATAGGTTGCCTACCCGTGCTATAGATGATTGGAATTCACTAATAATTCAAATGCTTCTGATCTGATCACTGAACTAAGAAGACACTTACTATAAATCTATGGTACGCCCACAATTTGAATACTGCGTACAGAAGTGGTCACCTCATCTCAAAAAAGATATACTGGCATTAGAAAAGATTCAGAGAAGGGCAACTAAAATGATTAGGGGTTTGGAACGGGTCCCATATGAGGAGAGATTAAAGAGGCTAGGAATTTTCAGCTTGGAAAAGAGGAGACTAAGGGGTGATATGATAAAGGTGTATAAAATCATGAGTGATGTGGAGAAAGTAGATAAGGAAAAGTTATTTATTTATTCCCATAATATAAGAACTAGGGGCCACCAAATGAAATTAATGAGCAGCAGGTTTAAAACAAATAAAGGGAAGTTCTTCTTCACACAGTGCACAGTCAACCCGTGGAACTCCTTGCCTGAGGAAGTTGTGAAGACTAGGAATATAACAGCTTTTAAAAGAGAACTGGATAAATTCATGGAGGTTAACTCCATTAATGGTTATTAGCCATGATGGGTAAGGAATGGTGTCCCTAGCCTCTGTTTGTCAGAAGGTGGGAATGGATGGCAGGAGAGAGATCACTTGATCATTATCTGTTAGATTCACTCCCTCTGGGGCACCTGACATTGGCCACTGTTGGTAAACAGGATTCTGGGTTAGATGGACCATTGGTCTGACCCAGTATGGCCATTCTTATGTTCTACTCCAGTTACCCTTGACTTGATTCATTGCTGTGTTTAAGGTGGAAGCAACAAAATATAAAGTTTTATCAACTGAAAAAAGAAAGCAATAAAGCTAAGCAAATCAAACATACACAATGAAAAATGCCCATTTGATGTTCATTAAGCAGAAGTAACTCGTATTGCTACATGGCCTGTTTCACTTGTAACAACAACAGTCTATCATTCTTACTTCTTTGTTTGTCCTGGAAGTTGTTTTCAGTTAAAACATGGACCCTAATTAAGACAGCAAAAGTGAAATTCAGTAGATAGACATAATTTACAACTATAGGCTTGCTGGAAAATAATTTCTATTAAAGCTGAAACAAAAAGCATATGAAACACTACATCATAGTCAATAAATCTCATGATATTCCCATGAAGCTTGGAAACCTATGAGCCAGCATGTAATGTGAGCTTCTCCATTAAAGCAGAAAATTGCATGGAAAAAAAATTGTTTCTGCTCCAATGCAACAGTTTCACGTATAATGGATTACTTTGGATTTCTACAGGCAAAACCTAATGTTGCTCACTCTTTCAATGGATATGAACTCTGATACTATTGTAATTAAAAATCATGGTTTTATTATATATGTACATATATTTGCAAGGCTCTATTAACTTAATAAATTCTTAAAAAACAGAACTTTTCTACTTCTTCCCCACATAACTGATTCCCTTGTACCGCACCTGAGGAACCCTGCCTGAATACAGTCTTTATAGTGTTAAGAATGTAACAAGAATAGGTGAAAATTGCACTCTTTCTCTTTGTCATTATAATCATCATCATAATAACAGATTCATGGTTTATCATTTCCTATTCTTGTTACAATTGCTGTCACAGAAATAATGCATATACAGTCTGAGAAACAGTAATTGGCTGTACTAGTGAGTCATTTCAATATTATGCATTATGATTACCTGGCCAGACCTTTTCTTGCAGGATGCCAAAGGGATTAGGAATGCCAATCGCAGTGTAAAACACCGGAAAAACAGTAGAGTTTTGTATTAGTACAAGAGGCACTAACATTCCAGTACTTCATATCTGTGAAAAAGAAAACAAAACAGAATGACAAACTATGAGCCAATTTGTGTGCTAATGGACCAACTTTTCAACACTTTGGCAAAGGCCATGTTGTAAGTGTTTTAAGAAATAATAGTTAAAAAAAAACGTATTCTCTTGTATAATGCCATTTATATTAATGGAGTTACACCACAAATGGATTTGGCCCATTTAACCCAGAAAATCAATGTTTGCGCAATATTCTCCAGCTCCTTCTGAATACAGTAAACATCTGAGTCATTTTAAAAAAAATCTTTGCTGCACAGCGATTGGACATCTTCACTGAATTATCCTTGTTGACTAGAATGGACTAGAAGCCAATTCTTAGTCAGATACCTTTTGGGATATGCCTACACAGCAGCCATTAGCACGCTTCCTGTTGCAGGTAGACAGACATGTGCTAACTCTGCTCTAGTTAGTGCACTAAAAATAGCCTTGTGGCTATGGTGGCATGGACAGGACACCATGAGTACAAGTCCATCCAACCCCCTGTTTATGTTCTCAGGTGGCTAGCCCAACCTGTTGCCTGTGCTGTAACCTGTGCACCGACGACCATGCTGCTAGTGCATGTCTGTGTGTATGTGTGTGCTCCCATCTGCTGTGTAAACATATCTGTAGTTCCTAGGGTTGCCAACTCTCCAGGATTGTCCTGGAGCCTCCAAGAATTACAGGTTAATCTTGTGATGAAACCTTAGAAATACATCCAACCGAAATTGGCAACCCTAGTTGTTACACAGGTGTAAATTCACAGTAACTGTCTTCTATGGAGTTTCTCCATTGTAACTGATATCCGAGTTAGACCCTGGGGGAAGGGGTCATGCCCCCTTGAACTCCATAGCAAAAATCCCATTGTTTAGATGAGACTAGGATTTTACCCCATGTCCTTTCCCACAAGATTTAGAATCTCTCAATGTGCATAAATAGTTTCAGTAGTTCTGCAGATATGCTATACCTGGCATTTGTCAACACTATATGTTAGTAGTAGTAGTCCCCTTCTTTGGAGTTCAGCATAATCCTGCCTAATATTCACTGCTCAAAATGATTTTGCATTTTCTGCAAATTTTGCTACCTTACTCTTCACACCATCTTTTAGATCTTTAAGCATTATGCTTATTAATCTTGAAGTCCTGGATCACATCACTAAAGCATCATACTCTAATCTTACTCTTCAGAATCTGATGGCATTCCAGCTCTCTATATTTTAAAGAATAGTTCCTGAAATTTTATTGATGTTATTAAAAAGATTTAAAATATGCTTGTCACGAAGAATAATTGGAAACAAACGGTTTAGCCTCTCACACTGTGTGAATTCTTGGATAAAAGGGGAGAAAATACATTTAGAGGGAACCCGATGGGGTGAGTTATCTACAGTTAAACCCGCTGTGATGTCCCCATCCTAATCTTGGGTGAAGATGAAAAATTGAATGGCATTTTTGCTGTGAGTCTGTTGAAACTAATCTGACAGCCATCTCCAAGAAACAACAGATGGTGGAAAAATACTCTAAGGTGGATTCTTTCCTTCCTCACAGTAGATTCTTTGATTTCTAATGAACAACTGGTGCAGAAGGGAAATGCATGCCATACACTACTTATTAGAAATATTAAGTTCTTTCAGAGACAAAAAGCCACATGTTTTATTATTATGAACCAAAATCAGGAATTAAGTATAAGAGTAAGGGACTGAATTTTGAAAGTTTGAGTCAGAGGTATTGTACTACAGGCATGTGTAATATATTTGATTCCTTTTTAAAGATTCAAGGAAGTGGAAATTTATCTTGTACATCTGAAAAAATTAGTCAGTCAAATCTGGTGATGATACCAGAACCTAAACAAAAGATGCATGTTTTTATTTAAAACTTCAGCTATCTTCCAGAAATAATGTGCCAAATATAAGAGTAAAACAGGCTGAAATTTGTTTTTCTCTAACCATGTAACATCTCAGCAATAATATTAGAGAGAGAGAGACTCCCCCATTTTATGCTAAAATATTAATCTACATTTTTAATATTTTAATTCATTGGATAACAATGTATTTGCTAATACTGTATATAGTATATATTGTTTTGTATGCATATACTTTTGAGGTAAAACATGAATTAATGATGAGAGATATCATTTTTATCCTAAACATAAAAGGATATTTTGTGAATTGAAAGTGAAACCATGAGAGGAAAAAAAATCAAAAACCTATTGGCACCAATTAAAATGTTTTTGGTAGGCCAAAATAAGCAGGCTCAGTTGCAAGCTAGTGTCTTTTGGGGGAAGTGGTAGGCAGAGGAAGGGTCTGAACATTTTAAAAGAACCTCTGAGTCAAAGATTTGTGAGAACTTGAAAAAGGTTTGCTTTCATAGTGTGATCCAAATCAGGTGAACTTTGAATCTTTCTTTGTTTTGATACAAGAGTTTTCTATAGTGGTTAGAAGGAGTAAGCATATCTAGGGTTCCAGGAGATGGATTCAGTAAGATTGCTTATGTGGATATAGAATCATAGAAATGATGGGATATTGAGAGGTCATCTGGTCCAGTCCCCTGAACTCAAGGCAGGACTAAGTATTATCTAGACCATCCCTGATAGGTGTTTGTCCAACTGCTCTTAAAAATCCCCAGTGATGGAGATTCCACAACCTCCCTAGGCAATTTATTCCAGTGCTTAACCACTCTGACAGGACGTTTTTCCTCAAGTCCAACCTAAACCGCCCTTGCTGCAAATTAAACCCATTGCTTCTTGTCGTATTCTCAGAGGTTAAGAACAACATTTTTTTCTCCCTCCTCCTTGTAACAACCTTTTATGTACTTGAAAACTGTTATCATGTCCCCTGTCAGTCTTCTCTTCTCCAGACTAAACAAACCCAGTTGTTTTTTTTTCAATCTTCCCTCATAGGTCATGTTTTCTAGACCTTTAATCATTTTTGTTGCTCTTCTCTGGACTTTCTCCAATTTCTCCACATCTTTCATGAACTGTGGTGCCCAGAACTGGACACAATACTCCAGCTGAAGCCTAATCTGCGCAGAGTAGAGCAGAAGAATTACTTCTCATGTCTTGCTTACAATACTCCTCCTAATACATCCCAGAATGATGTTTGCTTTTTTTGCAACAGCGTTACATTGTTGACTCATATTTAGCTTGTGGTCCACTATGACCCCCCAGATCCCTTTCCGCAGTACTCCTTCCTAGGCAGTCATTTCCCATTTTGTATGTGTGCAACTGATTGTTCCTTCTTAAGCAGAGTACTTTGCATTTGTCCTCATTGATTTTCATCCTATTTACTTCAGATCATTTTTCCAGTTTTTCCAGATCATTTTGAATTTTAATCGTATCCTCCAAAGCACTTGTAACACCTCCCAGCTTGGTATCATCTGCAAACTGTATAAGTGTACTCTATGCCATTATCTATTGACTAGTGAGAATTATTGGGTCGCAGTCTGGTCCATAAAATCACAGAAATCAGTAGAAATGGTAAAATAGCATTCATCAAATAGATTTTTTTTCCCATTCACAAATCAATCCTGGTAACTGTGAATGTACTCAGAACTCTTATGTATTCAGCAAATTACTCAATGAATGTTATATATATATGATAGGTTGTTCATGAGATGTTCTCTTTGAGTTTTGTTGTTCTTTATTGCTGGAGTGTGTTTGTTTATGTGGTATTGTTCCAAATCACCAACTAGCTGTTTGAACCTTTTCACTTCAAGACAAGTGAACAGCACACAATAAATAGCACAGAGTGTTCTTCTAACATGAGTTTATTAAACTTTTAAATTTCACAAAGATATTCATAAATACTGCAGCCATCAAAACATTCATGGGTAGTGAACAGTAACGAATGGAATTTCAGTAGCTTAGTCGTGTATGTGGCCCAATTCAAGCATCACTATTCAGGACTACAGTTAGCCAGAAAACAAGATGTCCATTTTGCAAAAAATGTCAAGGTTTCAAAATTTGGTTTTGTTCTGTATGAGAATACAAAAGAAGCAGTTTTTTTATTACAAATTAAAAAATGCTTGAGAAATACCTCTACCCAAAATAACCAATCCTGGAACTTGTTTGGGATGTGAAGACCAAGGTTAAAATTCCTGCACTGCCTGAGTCAGAGTCAGTTGTTGATTATCCAGGGGTCAGGTCTCATTCTCCCTTTGACCAGAAGTTCCATCTTGTGCCTAAGAATTCTTCCCAGTGATTTTTTTGGGTCAAAATCAATACATTTTTGTAAAACATTTTGTTTTTGATGAAATGGCATTTTTTACTGAAAAAGAGTTCCTTGACTATTATTTTGACCAGCTCTGTTCAGGACTGCACTTAAGCACATGCTTAACTGTGAAGTTTAAAAAAAGTACGGAAATGTTTCAAAATGTTCTGCAGAAATTAATGACTGTTTTTCAAACAGCTCTTGGTGTTCTTTGTTGTTGTTTGTTTGGGGTGGGGTGGAGGTTGTGTTGTATTTTTTTTCACCTCTAGTTTTTGAACAATACAGTCATGGTTGGTTTTAAATATCATGGTGGGTTATCTAAATAATTGATCATTATTAAAATGTTGGGGTTTTTCCACCAAACTGTTTCCATACAATTATAGCTTAAATATTATCTATATCCTGTTTTAAGGCTACTGAACACCATGACTTGGCCATGACTACTGTAATGGATTGCAAATATTGACTTTTTAATGGATAACTTTATCAACATGTAATATTTATAGATGTATGATTGGTCTTGTATCCTCCCCGTTTGGTTTTTGAGTTAGCAAAGCTATACATTTTTAATTATTTTAATCACTCTTGATAAATCAGCCACTCCAGGCTGTTAATTAATTTTGATGGTCTTCCCTGAACTCTCTACAATTTTGTAACATTTTTCTACTGTTGAGATGCACAGAAATGTGTAGTTTTGCCAATGCTTCATACACAGAAACTATTAATCTGCCGGACCCATGATATAATGCCTCTACACAGGCAGCCCAAAATAAACAGTGACTTTCTTGGATCTAAAACCATAGAACAATTGTTAAAAAAAAAAAAAGGAAAAAAAAAGACCATTGTGTTCGGCCCACGTGGTACAAGTGACATCTAAAAAGAATTTTGTTCCTGTTGTCCTCTTTTAAAAAATAAATAAATAAATAAATAAATAAATAAAAGTATTGATAAGCTGCTATGGTAATTTTGCCAAATGTCAGTCATTTTTGATATACAGGTTGATATTTCTTCTGATTTCTTAGAGTAAACAAAAACTGGAGGCAGTGTTACTTCTATAACATTCATCCCTGTGAAAACTTGGAAGTCTCTTTATGGTTGCTAATGGATGCTATGATGTGGAAAGCGGTGAGATTGAGGTTAGGAGGACCAAAGGGCAATGTATCTCTGTGCTCAGTGGAAGAATATCTTGGAAACAGAGGGAGGGTAAATGTAGTTTCCTCCCCTCTATATAGGAGCAGCTCATGTAATGGACAATACATCCTACACTGTACAAGGAAATATATATTCAAACTCTCTCATCTGTGACACACACAAAAGTGAGAACACAAGTTCTTTATTTTACTGTGGATTGTTCTATTTATAGGGTTTTCTCCTTCTTTCTTCAGGTATTTTATTATTTTTTATTTGTATTACAATAATGTTTTGTGGTCCCAACTCTAGCAGGCACAGTACATACCTCTGGTAACAGACAGTTCTTTCCCTGATGAATTTACAATCTAAAATGTAAGGTCGTTGGGACAGAGATCACCTTTTTGTTCTCTGTTTGTACCAGGCCTAGCACAATGGGCCTCATTCCATGACTGGATTTCCTAGCTGCTACTGTGATACAAACAATAAATAACATTTCCTTCTCACACTGTCTGCTAGGTTTATCACCATTTTATATATGGTGAACTGAAGCACAGAGTGGTAAATTGATTTACCCAAGGTTACCCAAGAAATCTGTGCCAGAGTCAGGAGTCAAATCACAGATTTCTTGGTGCCTCAACTTCCCTCTTCTGTGTCTATTAAATCCTAAATATATAGGCAGAGATAAATTTATCTTCACTTTTTCGCTGTTCCCATCTATACTCCAAACTTCTTGTAACTGAGACAAGAAGTGAAGTAAAGCTTCCATTTTACCATTACCATTTACCAAAGCTACCTGACATTTTTATCATGACACTATGTTAACCACATATTGAATATATGTTCTAGCAGTTTCGTACTTTAGTGTCTTTACACTTGAGGAGAAGGAAATCACACTAACAGATTTACCAGATAGTCTTGCTGTTACCTCAACTGGTTATAGTGCTCAGCAGGGGATTGTGTTCCTTTGTGAATTATCACATAATGTTGTACTGAGATTTTATGAGAAGTGCCAGATGATTTCTCTGTTTTCATATTGGTGCTTTGGTGGTCTTTCTAAGAACTCACGAGTGCCTAAAAGTGTCTTAGTAATTACAGACTTGGAAACTGATGACCTTCTAGGCCTCAGTAAATAAACCCACAGAGACTCATCTAAAAATGCTGTATGATCTCCTATGACAGACAAATACATATAGTGTAAAAATAAAATGTTACTCTTCATTCAAAACCCTATTTTTGCGTGCTGTGGTACTTTGAAAACAGGGTTTGAGTTCATGACTATTTGAGTGTCTCTATTGACAGGTGTGTGTGCGGGAGGGGTGGAGGGGCAGCTATGTCTACACTGGTGTGCGTACCCAACTACTGGATCGTTTCATGCTTGTGCGTGCTCCCTATACCTGTGCTGGACATAGATATAATGCTGTGTACACACATCTACTCCCATCTATACTGACACTCATGGGTGGTGGGTATGAGAGACTTGGGAAGGCTCAGCATCCCCAAATGGGGCAAGAAATGCCAGATGTGTCACGCTGCCTTTGGAGCATTGCCACTGGAAGCTCTCGAGAAATGTGGGAGGGGGGCACCAGTGCCAAGACCATGGCCCTGCCTATGCTCCACCTCCTCCCCAGTGGCCTGCGCTGTGTGTCTTCCCCCAAGACGCACCCTTCCTGCCACTCATATATCTCAACCCCCTCCTTCAAGGCTCCTCTGCCTGCCAGAACTTTAAAAAGTAGTTCTGCCTCTCACTGGTTGGCCTAGCTTGGGGACTCCTGCTGTGCTGTTGCTGGAGCAACTCAGCTAATGAGTGAGCGACAGGAGGGGGGAGGGAGCCGAGAGGAGTCAGCTGCAAGTGGAGGACAATGCGGGGGAGCAGTCAGGAAGAAGTGTAGCAAGAGAATAGCCTTGTGGAAAGGAGCCAAATGGGAGATGAGCCTCAGGCCAGAGCATGGGTGGTGCGTGGGCAGGCCTTGGGGAAGGAGCTGAGTGGGGGCACGACCTCAGAGAGGAATGGGGTGGGGTCTGTATTCTGGCTGCAAAAGTCATGCATTGCCAATGCAGTCACCTTAGGTACGTGAGGTTAGAGCTACCATTTCATGATTCCCCAGGGTTCTTCCCAGGGAGCTGATCTAGGAACCACTTTACGTGTCATTGGTACTGTTCCTTGCCTTCAGACATGTGCTGAAGGCACTTGAGGCTCACATAGCCCTTCACTTACAGTGCTGGAAAACTGTGTTGCAATACACTTGCAGATTTACCAGTCTTTATGCATTGGAATAGGCAGGGCCGGTGCAACCATTTAGGCAAACTAGGTGGCCGCCTAGGGTGCCTAGTGGTTGCAGGAGCCTAAAAGCCCACTTAGACGAGGAGGTGGAGTGGAGGTGAGCTGGGCGGGGGCGGGGGCAGGGAGGGCCGCCTGCAGTAACGGGGGGGGGACTCAGGGGAACCGCTCCCTGCCCCAGATTACCTCCACTCTGCCTCCTCCGCTGAGCACACAGCCCCCACTCTAAGTCTCCTCCAATCAGTGCCTCGAGCCTGGGAGGGGAGGAGAATTAGAGCAGCGCCAGCGTGCTCAGCAGAGGAGGCGGAGCCGAAGTGAGCTGGTGGGCTCCCCAGGCAGCGTTAGGTGCCTTGGGAGGGAGTCTCCCTGGGTGGGGTTAGCTGCCGAATGAGCGGGGTGGAGTCTCCCCGGGCAGGGTTAGCTGCTGAGGCAGGGAGGTAGCTGCTGTGGGGTCTCCCTGGGCGGGAGTGGTGATGGGCTTCTCAGGTGGGGGGCTGGGTTAGTTGCATGGGGGAGCGGGGTTAGCTGGGTGTGGGGTGGCGCAAGGTGTGAAGTTTTGCCTAGGGCACGAAACTTCCTTGTACCAGCCCTGGGAATAGGTGTTATGAAAGACACTAGATATCATTTTGTCTGAATTTCTGACTCATTGAAAATGGCAGTCCCCCAGAGGCACAATGAGAATTCATGTATGTCAGTGGACAGGTACGTTGAATGCCGCTATTATATTATGCTCTTTGATTCACTATTGATTTGGGCGCAGAAGAATCAGCAAGATGTAGGGAGTTCACATCATCTTGGCAAGAGGGACTGATTTTAGAACTTGCAAATGAGGAAACATCTTCAGGGAGCTGGGTGAGATGCTTGCTTCAACCCTCCAGCACTAGAGCACTTGATTCAAGAAAGCCATACTGGTTCAGAAACAAGTTGGCATTTAACCATGAAAGCTGCCTACCCTACCAGCTGTAGATCCAGCACATATTAGTACATTTCATGACCTTAGTACAAACACTCGTGCTAACTTAACATGAGGTGTACATTGGTCTTTGTCATCTAGAAAAGCCTAATATAGATATTATTTTTGCTTTCCTACTTGCATTACAGATTTAACAATGTCTGTTCCCCTCTGTTAATTCAATTTCCGCATTTCTTAGCACATATCTTACATTTTAATCCAAAAGCTAAACCTTCCAAGGGCATGTCACTGGTCAACAATGGGGAACATTGAAAAGTTTTGTGATGCCAGCATGTGGATGAAATCAGGATTGTACTTGAAGTGTGTCACGGTTCTTTCCCCACTCTGAACTTTAGGATGCAGATGTGGGGGACCTGCATGAGAAGCTCTAAGCTCAATTACCAGCTTAGATCTTGTCTGGCTGCCACCATTCACAATCACTCCCTTCCTTGGGTAGCCTTGAGAAACTTCACCAACTTCCTGGTGAACACAGATCCAAACCCCTTGAATCTTAAAACAAGGAGAAATTAACCATCCCCCCTCCTTTCTCCTAGCAACTCCTGGTGGATCCAGATCCAACCCCCTTGGATCTAAAAACGAGGAAAAATCAATCAGGTATTAAGAAAAGGCTTTTAATTAAAGAAAAGAAAGGTAAAAGAAAACCCTCTGGAAGAGATTAGCATACCAGCTACTCTCACAGACAACAGATTCCAAACACAGAGGATATTCCCCTGGGCAAAAATCTACTACACACAAGAATACTCAATTTGATAATTCCCTTAATTTGTACCAAGTACAAATGAAAATAAACATAAACCTATTTATTCCTGTCTAAAACTTACTACTCTGATAAGAGGCTGGTTCCTTGATCTTTTTCACTCAGGCTGAAACTGAAATTCTCAATAAAGGAAAACGTCCCTCCTTCCTTTTGAAACATCTTGTTCCCCCATTGGTTCCTCTGGTTAGGTGTCAGCTAGGCTAGGTGAACTTCTTAACCCTTTACAGGTAAAAGAGGCATTAACCCCTTAACCGTTTACAGGTAAAAGAGGCATTAACCCTTAACTATCTGTTTATGACAAAGCTCAAAGAAAGGCTTTTATTCCCCAGAAACAAAATTGTTCTCTATAGCATGTCTGGGCCACATGTCATTCTGAGTGATTCCCTCCCCCACAAATCTGGTCCTCTTTTGGCTCATAGAACTATAGTCTGATAATACTGACCTTAGAAAAAGACAATTCAATTTCAAGCTATGCAGCTGCAGAATGGTCATGGAATGCACATTAGACTGGTATCCCGATGGGTTTGTAACTTATATGGCAAATGCCATTTCTATGATTAGGGCCTGCTGCACACTGAAAAACATTTGTGAGGTAGGGTAAAGTATTTTCATGCCAAGTGGGCTCAGGACACATCTGGTTGGCAAACTCTGTACAGACCGCCAAGTCCTCCACACAAGCATAGGGGTCCTGGATCCCAGCAGGCAAGAGAAATTAGGGATTTCATATGTGCACATATTCTGGCACAGCAGGGAGGCAAGGGCTGATGTCCGCCTTGTACTTATGCTGAAGAACACTTTCTATGAAGTTGCTTTAAATGCACATGATGTAATCTGTGTTCTCTGTAAGCTGCGCACTTGGGGGCTGCCCAGGAGAGATTCAGATACTGTCCAGCTGATTAGTAGAGCGCACACAGCTAGCAGCATGTGTTCAGGTGCCCTTCACTCCACATTGCTCAGTCCTGCAGCTGCTGCCCCCCCCCCCGGCAGCCTGCTTCTGGCTTTGCAGAGTGGGGGAGGGGAGGAGGGTGCTGATGTCAGGGCGCCCCTCTCCCCCCTGCCCCTGTACCCCATCTCCACAGGGCAGAGTGGGGACAGCCTGGCTCAGGACTCAGAACTGCTATGGTGAACGGTGAGTGACTGAGTGCCTTTCTTAAACAGTGAACTGTTTCTGAGATTTCCCCAATAGTTCGTTCTCCATTCCTGTGTATCACATGGCATGCATTAAAGCTAATTACTTCTGGGTGTCTACACTGGGTTAACAGATTGGGGTTGGGTTTCTGCTGTGGCACACAGGGCCGGCTCCAGGGTTTTTGCCGCCCCAAGCAGAAAAAAAAAAAAAAGCCGCAATCGCAATCTGCAGGAGCTCTACCGCCTCCGCTTCAGTCTTCGGTGGCAATTCAGCGACAAGTCCTTCCCTCTGAGAAGGAGTGAGGGACCAGCCGCCGAAGAGCTGGACATGCTGCCCCTTCCCTGTGTCCGCCCCAAGCACCTGCTTGCTGGGCTTGTGCCTGGAGCCGGCCCTGTATGCACACACTGTTCAATGTGTTTGTCCTTTTCACTGTTAACACCTAAATGTAAGCCAATTCATCTATTGGGATTCGTTTAAAAAAAGAGTGGGGTGGATCTGATGATGGTAACAGTTTCAGGCATTGTTTTTATATATAACTTGTTTCTTATTTTGAATTTTCTTAACCCTATTTACAACTCTGTGGGGAACTCCACTTTATTTCTGGTTTTGCTTTGAATGGGTGAAGGATGCATTTCCACTTCTTTTGTGAAATACTGACTTTCAATGTACTTACCTGAATAATGCAATTCAGTGCTGAATGGAACCTGTAATTTCAGCCTTTTAAGGTATGTTCCCCCCCATATCTCCATCCCATCAAGGCAACAAATGTTGTCATTAGTGTACCTGCATAATTTTTCAGTGCCTTAAGTGTCTAACACAATTCACACCTATTTTAAAATCCTTGTTGTTTGGAGCATTTACGTTTTTAATGTTTTTGAGACATTGCTGGAGGGGATATGAAGTAATTGTGCTAATTTAGTGATTTATAACAATCAATTCACAGCTGTTAGAGACCACTAATCTCAGGTCTGCTTGAAAGTGCTTAAAGATTTGTTTGTTTGTTTGGGGAGGGGGGGGTCATTATAATGTACTGCCAGACACTGTGTGATTACCTGTATATTTTGTATTGTTAGTTTGGTTTGTCATGTTTCATAAAGGCATTTAGAAAGACAGTGATCCATCCTTTACTGCCTATGTGTAAGACATCTGATATATTAAAAAGCAGTGATGATTTTCACATCACAGACAACGCATGCTCTGCTTTCCTCATCCCTCCAGTGTATCCACAGGACTTCAGATATTGCTTAACCTTGTAGGGAGACTCAAAAAGATTTCTACTGTCATGGCACCAAAATTTCACACACCACTCAGTTACATGAGGTGCGAAGCTTGGGGCTTATTTCCACACCAAAACACTTTCAGTTTAATAGTATGTGTGTATACTTTTTCCTACGTATGGTACACAAAATATAACATTTACTAAAATTGCGAGGTAGGTTTATTTCCTAGAAATACATGACCAATTAATCAAAGAACAATTGAGGCAAGATACATACAAAATAAACTGTTAACTTCACTTTGGAATTTTTTCTTCAGAACTTGGAATTTTTTCTTCTGTTTTAATGTCTTTACTCCCATCTCCTTCCCCACTTCCATCAGAAGGTATGAACAATAGGGGAAAATAGCTCTCAATGAAACTTAAGAATGTTTCCTGCCAGGGGTTTCTGGAGGACAGTACATTCAGATCCAGTGTTTGTCCTCTGACTGGTTGGAGAAGTACTTGATGAGGATTTCCAGGCTGGTTGATGGGCTGGTTCTGGGACCTCAGAAGCCAGCAGATACTGCACTCTGTCAACCACCAATCCAATTAGCATTTCATTAGGGAATGTTCAGATTCTCAATGTCTTGTCGAGGAACTGGTCCAAAAGCTGAGGAGAGACCCTCATCTCTTTCCCTGAAGAACTCAAATTGCTCCTAGTTTTTCCCACTATAAAAGGTCCTTTAGGGCCCCTTTCCTCCAATTCCTTCCCTCTCTGGGGTGTTGATTCTGTCCTCTTGGTGGCATGGTTTCACTCTCACAAGCTGAAGATCATGCCAATTCAAAGAGAAGGAGAGCATTATATTTTGTGCCTTTGTAACAAGCTGAGAAATGCCCCCACATAATATGACTTTGCTTTTGAAGGGCATAATTTTGATTTTTTTGATCATTTGAGGGATTTAACTCTTTGAACAGCCTCATTTTTCAGAAACCCATTGCAGCCCTTGAGGAAGGAGCAAAGGCACATAATAGCAAGACAAATTTAGCAGTGTTTTTTAACAATTTAAAACGTTTATCCTATCTTGGAAGGGTAATTGGGAGGCAATTACAATTAGCATTCTGATCTAGGTGAGGAGATTTCATGCAAAAGATGATCTGAACCATGAAAACCCTCTCCCTTATCCTGCCCCGAGCTTTACCACAAAATCCTGCTCCTGTACCTGCCTAATAATTGGAGGGAGACACACACACACCATAATTTTATTAGGTTGCCTGAAAATCCAGCTCAGCACCCTACTCCTTTACCTCAGGTAACTGGAAAGGAATACTGAGCTGCTTTTTTTTATGACTGTGATACTGGACCTGTTTCTCCCACTGTCTCCTCCAATTTATGCAGCGTGGTTCTCTGTGAAGACACGTCATAGAACTGGGAGACACACATTTAAACTTCCAAGGGAGAAAACAGTGCTGTAAGTAACTGCCATAGACATCCAGTTGTAAGTTTGCTACAACTTTTCTCCCTTCCTCAAGCATGACCCCTCTCCTATTCCCCCTCCTGGGCAACATGTCCTGGAACCCTCACTACTTGACAGTGGTCTGAGAAATACACAGAACAGGGGCACTCTAATTTTTATTTCAAAGGTATCTTTAAAAAAATAGGTTTGGAAGCCAAGGCATAGGCCCTGTAATTGTGGTTCATCAGAAATCAATAAAATAACTGTCTCTTGAGGACCTATTTAGGGAGGAAGGCAGGGGCTGGACAAAGTGTAGGGGGGTGAGGAGTTCAAGGAATTTGATAAGGGGATAGGATATGACAATGGGGTGGCTTCAGCACTGCACTTCACACACAGAGGCACAGAGCAATGTGGCATGTAATCCAGGAAGGAAAAATACACATTACTTCAAATGCCAGGGGTCTTAAAATTGGGAATTTAACATCACAACAGGAGGGGATACTGGAGGGAAGGGCATTTTAACTTACCAGCCTGGGGTTCTGGTTCCTGCTGTAGCACCAGGTCCTCTTGGAGTTCGTTGTCAGGGGTTTCTGCAAAGTGGACCTCTGGATAAAGGTGCAGAATAAATTGTTCCTCATCCTCTGTGTTTTCTAGGAGATTCTTCATGGGGTCCCTGCTGCTTCCTGTTGGACTATGAGGCCAGCTGCATTTATCAGGACAGCATTAGACAGATCAGGCTCAGTACTGGGGGCTCTTGATAGCATCCAGTCAAGCTCCTAGTAGAAGATGCATCTGTGATGGGCCCTCCTGCTCTGACTAAACCTTTTGTCTTCCTGCATAGGAGTCTCAAGCTCTTCATCTGTTTCTGGCACTGGGACAGAACCTGCTGAATGCCCATCTGATCCAGCCTCCATGATATTTCCTGGTACACATGCATTTTACTGCTGATTCAGCTGAAATCATGGAGGACAACATACTCCACCCAGATGCTGATCAGCACCCAGGTATTCTTGATATGACAGGCAGCTGATCTTGGAGCTATATCCATTGTCACCTGTATTCATCTGTAAGGAATGCAGCAGAAAGTTATACTGATGTAGTCAGTGAAAATGAGGGACAGGACCTATATAGATCGTGTAAGGGTCAGGAAGCAAACAGTTCAGTGCATTGTCGGAATAGGGGTAGAGCACTATTGAAACTGGACATCTGGCACCTACCCCTTATTCCCACTAACACTGCAAATTGGCGTGGTTATGTGACTGTGCCACAGCTTATGCATATACTTACTCACACTGCTCAAGCATGCTAGCTTGCTCATCCTGTTCTTGCTTTGAAACACGTTTCAGTGAGTTCAGTGTGGACAATGAGGGGAAGGGTTATGACACATGCCCACACATGAACATATGTCCAGTTGATAGTGTAGAGACACACACACACACACACACATTGGGTATATTATACAGACATATACAATATAATTAATTATGCACTTTTGATTGATTTGCTTCCATTTTGCCATTATGCATTTCCACATGGACTACCTCTAACATTTCAAACAGTGAGCAGATTTCAAAAACTACATATTTATACTTAAAAGTTTTTATATGGAGGAATGGTGAAATATATGCACATTTACAATCAGTTCTGTGACTGAGGGCAATAAGATAGGCGAGATGTTGTTGATATGCCCATAAGCTGAGTTGTCAGGCATACAGTACCAGCAATATGATATGTACTTTGAAATACCTAACAAATTTTGGACACTACAACAATAATAATAAATAATTAAAATATGACATTTTCTAGGCTGCATTACACATTTTAGACACAACACAGAAGGGTACCAAACCAAGTTGTTTTATAAATTCCAAATCTTTTCACTGTAACTGTTATGTCTGCAACAAATGAACAGTTGGAATTCTGGCCCTATTGAAATCACTGTGATTTTTTTCCATTGACATTAATGGGGCCAGTATTTCACCCAAAGTGCTTTTTTTCATTACAATTCTGGTCCCCAATTCAGCACAAACTTTTGGGTATTAATCACATTATTCAGTTCCTTGCTGACTAGGAATGGGATTACTCATGTGTTTAAAATTATGCTTAATTTTAAAGTGCTTTCTTATATTGGGATCTGAAGGTAAAATTTTCAAAGGTGCCTAAGTGAATTAAGTACCTAAATCCCATTTTCAGCAGTGACTTAAGCACTGTGTAAAAATGACATCTCTTACTCTGTTTTTTTTTCCACTTTTTATCCTGGACTTACGGCAGGTATTCAGGGTCAACCCAGACAAAGGTGTCACTCTCAACTGTCTGCCAGCATTGTGCTTCACTTCCACTCTCTCTCTCCTTTATAAGCTTGATCTCACAATTATACCTTATATTCAATAAATTACAACTTGACTAGTTGCTCTTAGATATATTACTAACTACCCTCCCCCTATAACATCATTTCATACCGTTTCACAGCAAAATTGAAACTGGAACTATTTTTGAAGTGGAAGAAATATGGGAACAGACGGTACTAACTCCGCAGTCTGTATGGCCTGCAAAAGCTAGACAAATAAATAAGTGAATATGTGAAAAATCATGACATTCTTATATATCAAGACACACACACACACACACACACCTGTGAATTATTCATCCAGCTCTAAATACTAGGTGAAGAATGAACATAAGGTAATAAAAAACCCCAACAAAATTCAATGAATAAATGATCACTGAACACTACATAACCAGCTCTAATTCTTACTTTTCTTTTTGTTCTTGGCCTCTCTCAATCATTCCTGAACACTAATGTCTGCATCTTGTATATTCTTCTTAAAGGACCATTCTCTCCAAGTGAGTAATATCCCACATTATCATTACAGAACTACAAATATAAACATGAGAACATTAGCCTCAATATTTATGCTAATATTTAAGATGTCTTTATAATTACTGTTCCTTTCAATCTGTTTAAGGCAATTTCTGGAACATTTTAAGATAGACTACATCTTCTGGAATTCAAACAACTGCCCAATGTCTCCAAGTTCATCATCAGAAACAAGCTCCCCACAGATCAGAAAACACCAACTCAAAGCAGCACCAGACTCTGCTGGAAGAACAGTCGCAAAACCTGCAGACATATCTTCACTGCTACAATGATCAACACCCCCCACAACACACCTTTCAAGATCCATGGATCTTACACATACCTATCATTACATGTGGTGTACTCATCCAGTTTACTGAACGGCCCAATAGCAACTTTGTGGGTGAAAGTGGACAATCGCTACACTCAAATGAACTCACACTGGAAAATGACAAACACCCTGTTACTTGTGGGTGAATACTTTTCACAAAGCAATTGCTCTATATCTGACCTATCAGTCCTGACCCTCAAAGGAAACATGAATAACACTTACAGAAGAGGAACATTACGTTGCTAGACAATAAAAATCATGGACTGAAGAGAGACATTGGATTTATTTACACTAATCTATAACCGACTAGTAATGCCCTCCCACCCGCTGCTTCCCACTCCCCCTTCCTTTCCTTCCTGTGACTGGAGAGTTGTTAATAGGCCACTTCACCTACTTATGCTAAACAATCTGGTCAATCTTGTATTTAGCTGTGGCACTCTAAGGGCATGTCTATATATACAAGGCTGTAGTGGCGCAGCTGTACCGGTACAGCAGTGTCGCAGCAGCTTGTGGTGAAGATGCTCTATGCCAACAGTAGTGTTCTCCTGTTGACATAAAAACCCCACCTCCATGAGTGGCATAAGCTATGTCAGCAGGAAAAGATCTCCTGCCAACATAGCACTGTGCACAGGAACGCTTATGTCAGTGTAACTCAGGGGCATGTAATATTCATACCCCTGAGTGACATAAGTTTTGCCAACATAGGCTGTATTGTAAACATAACCTAAATAAGGTCTAGTCCAAGGATTGGCAACCTTTGGCATATGGCTCATCAGGGTAAGTGCCCTGGCAGGCTGGGCCAGTTTGTTTACTAGCCATGTCTGCAGGTTTGGCCGATCACGGCTGCCACTGGCCATGGTTTGCCATCCCAGGACAATGGGGGCTGCGGGAAGTGGTGTAGGCCGAGGGATGTGCTGGCCAACACTTCCTGCAGCCCCCATTGGCCTGGGTTGGCGAACTGCAGGCAGTGGGAGCTGCGATCAACCGAACCTGCAGACATGGCAAGTAAACAAATCGGCCTGCCCGCCAGGGTGCTTACCGTGGCGGGCCATGGGCCAAAAGTTATCAATACTTGGTCTACTCTATGCTACAGACCTATATCAGCATAACTACATCTTTCAGGGATGTAAAAAATTCACACCCCTGAGTGACAGTTATACTGACCTAATCCCTCCCACTCTCCCGTACAGACAGCGTTATGTTGGTGGGAAAGCTTTTCCTGCTGACATAGCTACTGCCCCCCAGGGAGGTAGATTAACTCTGCTGATGAGAAAGTTATCCCCTGTTGGCTTAAAGAGTCTTCATTAAAACTGTGCATCTGCACCAATGGAACATTTTAAGTGTACACTTGCCTGAAGTTTCCCAGACCTGAAGAAGATCTCTATGTAAACTCAAAATCTTGTCTCTCTTACCAACAGAAGTTGGTCCAATAACCCACTTATCTCACCTATCTTGTCTCTCTAATAGTCTGGAACTAACATGACTACAACAACACTACATACATAGCCATGGTCAATTAAAAATGGGAGGATGTTTAACATGAAAAAATATGACCGCTTTTAATAAACATTGGTTTGGAGACTACTGCTGGGAGAGGAACAACAAGAAATGGTGTAGTGATGAGATAAACTTAAGGTTTGGAGTTTAAGTTCATTTTGAATAAGTTTCTGAACATTTGGATATTCTTGAGTCTGCGAAGTTAGTAGAGCAATCTTGGGGCAACAGGTTTTTAGAAATAATTCCAGCTTTCTAATTTTGTTTTCTTCTCTCTTTTCCAGATTATTTTTGAAGTCATTCTTTTATGCTTTATGCTTTTTCTAGGCTTTTCATCACTCTACAATTATTGTGACTAATTTTTTTATATTATATTGGTTACCTATGTTGAAATAACTAAATACATAATAAAAATGAACCATAGCCTTAGAAAAGAACTGAGAGCAAAGAATTTCTGAGTTCTAATCCTTCTCTGATTCTGATTTGTTGCCAGTTTTGGATTTAATTCCAAGTTTTGCCTAATACTTCTTGTGTGAAATTGGGCAAATCAAGTAGTCTCTCTGTGCTCATGTTCCCCATATATAATATGCATGTCTCAGCTTTCCCTTTTATAAACTGGGAATAATGGTGCTTCCCTACCTCACCAAAGTATTGTAAGAATTAATTTATTAATATGTGTAAAGCATTTTGAAAATGAAAAATGTCAAACATTATTAATACACTAATTACAGCAAATTATGAGATTAGTTTGACTAATTGCCAACTGCATGAGTTGTTCCTGTAATACTGTGCTTATAACCTATTTCAGACAAGTGGCAATGCTACTTCTTTAACCATCTATATGGAACATTTTTGAGCAACATAAGGCATTCCCCTTGACCATCCTTGCCCAGTAGTGATAGAATATATTAATTATATGCCACTCCCAGTTTTCATCGGCCTCTGGCATAAGTTTCCTGAGAATGGAAAGTAAGTTACCAACAGCTCCTTGTAGTGCTAATTTTGATTAATAAATCACTGGACTAACACTGATGTTTTTACATTAGTCATTTGTTTTTTGTCCATATATCTCCAAAAAATGTGACATGTTATTTCTATTGTGGTTTGCTTTCTTCAGGAAAACATTTGATCACAATTGTAATGGTAAAAAATAAAGCACCCCAGAAAAGTCAACTTTAACTTGTGATTATGTCATACTAACAAGCTCAGCATCTACATTATTCATTTACAATCAAACCCTTAGCACATCCTGTCTATGTTTTGTAGTTGTTTTCACCCCTTCCCTATTAAACATCCCATGAAACTCTGCACCAGCATTGGCTTTATCCTCAGTCAAATGCATGGTAATTCTGACCTGCTACTACAGCAAACCTATAGATATTCTAATTAGAAGAAAAAGATAATGGAGTTTTTAATGAAAGCATAGTATAACTTGAAAACTTTACCTGTCACACCAAAAGACAGATACAATTGCAGGCTATGAATGTTCTTTTGCTGTGGGCCTGATCCTGCCATCAGTCTGCCCTCAATAGTACCTTTGACTTCAACTGGTGTTCCACAGGTAGAACAACAGAATTTGACTCTTAGCTGTGGAGGGAGTCATATGTGTTATTGTGCAACAAGAGACTAAAAAACCCAACCACCACAATGATTCTTAAAGTAATCCATAGCTCAAGGGTGAAATCCCAGCCCCAATGAAGTTAATGGCAACACTCCCATTCACTTGAATAAGGCCAGGATTTCGTCCCCACCACCAAGAGCTGAAACAAAACCAGAAAAAATCAGGAGAGGTGCCATCTCAGTGATTCAAAGTTTAAAGAAGCACTGAGCAAAAGTGAAAAACACAGCTTGCTACTCACACACAGTCCAGGAACAAGAGGTAGCACATCAGATAAATCAATAGATAAAGTCAGAAAATATTTTAAATCAACCTATTGCTTTTAGGAGTAAAACAATAAGTTTGAACAAGCAAGGACAAAATAAGTTGCTTGTGCATATATACAAACATGCACATTCACCAAGCAATACAACCTAAGCAAACAGATCCCTAAACAGATGGCAGAGGCCTGAGCAAAGCTGGAAAGAGAGAAGATATTCAAGCAAAATAAACAGACCTTGTGATATGTCCAACGTCAGATAGACTCAGTGATACAGTGAGGCAAAAATACATAGTGAAAGCATGCAATGAACTCCAGATAGTTCCCCTGACCCTGAGGTTGCTTACTACTGTTGTCACAGCTTTGGTTGAATAGGTTTTGTTTTGAACCTTAAACATAAGTTCAGCCAAGAAATGGAGGTTAGAAATGCACTAAGATGATAGCTTTTCTGATATAGCTCTGACAGGAACAGGCTGACCTAATATGTTGGTAAAAGAAATTAAAAGTTGCTTGCAGTTTCGAAAGAACTCAATTACCTTATAGCTGAGTTCACTTGATTGTACAAACCAAAGTGATTTCTAACAGAAAATTAACTTTCAGGTAAAGACTTTGAGAATGTATGAATTAGTCATATCAATGGACTTAGATCAGGTTCATCTTAGGTGTAGATCTGAAGAACAGGAAAGAAATTCCTTTGTCCTATAAATGGTATGTGCTTCTCTGGAAATACCTCTTCTTCATCTCCCTCATTTGTACAATTTTCATTCATTCTCCATCTTCTTTCACAAGGTCTCTGCTAATTTTAAAGTAACAAGAAAGACAGAGAATGGAAGAGCTTGGGCATTTTCCTCAAATCAATTCAATTGAACATACAGTATCTGCATCATTGCGCAATTATCGTCAGTCTCTCTCTTTCTCTTTCTCCAAAAAATGGTTAGTTGTCCTCTACTTTCATTCATAATTGCTTTGCTTACTTAACTTGACACACTTTCCCATGTGTTTAACTTAAATTCCATTAGTTATTTAAATTTTCTCATTTATATAATGTGTTTAGTTTTCCTAAATTTTCACTAGGGCGTATGGTGAGTATGTATATTCATTCATAAGTATGAATATTTCTATTCAGTCATTTAGAAGCTGCCCTTCTCATGTGAGAATAAGTAACTTCTTTAACCTATCCTCATAAAAAAAGTATTTATAAACCTGGAAGCAAGCAACTAAGAGCCTACATCTGCTCCATTGAAGTTAATGGCAAAAATCTCATTTTCAAGTCCTCCTCTGTGGGGACATGCAGAGATAATTTAAAGCAGGAAGGCATTTGCAAGGAAATAGTCTAGAAAGTATTGTTTTGCAGAGTCTTATGATTTCAAAGATACATTGATTTACGAAATTAGGCAATTTCACCACTGTAAACCCAAATATTTTGATATGCTCTAGTTATTGATATACGATTGGAAATGTAACAAAAAAATCTTCCAGGCCAATTGTCATTATAGCTGGTTAAAATATTCAAACAATAAATTAATAATATTTGAAATTTGCATAATAGTTAGCTTCTTTACTAAATGTGAAAGTTTGCATGCAAAATTTGTTCTTGTTAGCAAAAATACCTTTGAAATTGGAATAACAATTTGGCACTATTGCATATCCATGGACATTTCAATGTAGTTTTTCATAAGCATCTCGAGTTTTGAGCCAGGACTTGTCAGGAGGTAAAAAAATACATGACATGTCTTCTGTTTCTCTGATTGATTAAGCAATGAGAAGTTTGTAAGAGTATTGATTCTTAAGGTCCAAAAGCGTAGTAATCCAAATTAGATAGTAGACTGGAGATTTGATTATTGTGTTCTTGTACTTCAAAAATTTTAAGCTTTTCATTTTGCACAAAGTGTGCTCTTTTTAGTAATAATCTTGTAAGAGTATAAGGGATTTATGGAATGAACCACCTCACATGGGGATTATGTTTTATTTAACAAAGTCCTCATGGTTTTCCTCCTGTGTTTTCCCCCTTAAAATATACTTTTTTTGCAAGGTTTGGAAAAAAAAATCACAACAATCCTGCTTTCACCCTTTTCTGGGTCATTTTTGAGGTACAGATATAGAACCATATAGAGGATCTTGCACAGATGCTGCCTATTTACAAGTACATCTTCTGTGGCTAAAGAGAGGAGTTCAGTTTCCATTGCTTTGTGTCCATCTCGTTACACAGCAATTCAAGTGTATTCAAACAAATAAAACATCTATGATTACTTGAAAGGCATTTTTGTTGTGGAAAAATATCTTCTTATGCATGCAGTACTGTGCATCTACTGTACCTTTAATAGTAATAATCTTGTAAATGGTATAATGATACTACTTCTATCCATGCCTTTTTATTTAAAAATCTTATGTTAGCATGAAAACTGCTTGAGGAAAGATATGCATAATACATTATGCACAAACTGAAGAAACCTCTCATGATTTCCAGCATCAAAGGTCATCAATTCTTCTGAGATCTCAGTGACCTTTACATTAATTTTCTATTTTATGATTTTTTATAAATAACTTAGTAGTATGGAAGAGTGCTGAGATCACAATATTTTGAGTTAATTAAAAAATAATGTCCATAAAACATTAGTAAATATTAATCTAAATAATTATTTTGTTTGTAGGGTATATTTAATACAAGTCAGAGAGAGCTGGAGATGTGGCTTGTTGAGTTACCTGTTACATGTATAGTTAGATATAGAGAAATGGCTAACATTTGTTTGGAGAGCAATACATTTACCAAATAGCAAGCAGATTGAGTACCTGTAACACTACTTTTTTGTTAAATAAAGCATAAATGTGAATAAAAAGAAAAACATAAAAACAACCTTTAAGATCACAAAAGAACTCATCAACCCCACAATACAAAAGAATTTATCTTAACCATCCAACCCAAGATTCAAAGCAGGGCAATGAAGAGAACAAACGACAAATCCTGTTGTTACCTAAGAAATTGCAGAGAATAGTCTGTGTTGAGTGCTAATTAATCTACTTGTGCTACAAATACAAAGCAAAGGTGTACATTTATCAGCATTAATTTTTTTTGTGGTCTGAAACGTTTTAATGTGTTTACAAAGGGAGTATGTATTTTTAAAGGTGATAAGTGAACTTTTGCCCCCGTTTTTACCTGACTGCTGCCAACAAGACTCTATAGGTGAAATTGAGGGTAGAATATAGGAACATACCATATATACTTGATCATAAGCCGGTTCGTTTATAAGCCGACCGATCCAAGATGGATAAGTAAAAATGGAAAAATTTTATGACCCATTCATAAGCCAACCCTATAATTTAGGGGTCAGCAAACTCTGGCTCCCGGTCCATCAGGATAAGCTACTGGTGAGTTGAGATGGTTTGTTTACCTTGAGTGTCCGCAGGCACAGTGGTAAACCTAAGTAAACAAAGTGTCCTGGCACACCAGCTGCTTACCCTGACGGGCCAGAACAGCAACTGGTGGGGAAATTTTTTGGGAGGAGAAGCTGGGAGTCAGGGTAGTAACCCCTGTGACCATCCTCCATATGACCGCACTCCTAGCCCAAGACCCTCCCACTCTCTCCATCCCATCCCTTCCCACCTTATCTGGGGAGGGCCAGGGGAGGATATCTCTGGCCTGGCTGGAGCTGCTCTGGCAGGCTAAGTAGTGCAGCCGCAGCATGTTCCAGGGGGCTAGGGCAGACGGCATGGTACAGCGTGTGGCCACAGCCTTCTCTGGGGGACAGGAATGAGCAGCACAGCTGCAGCCTGCCAGCCCTGGAGCTGCAGCTGCTTCGGAGGCTGGGAGGAGAGCAGCGTGGCCAGAAGCGGAGAGACTCTGGCCCCGCCTCTTCCCTTCTGTCTCTGTTGGATGTGCTGCCTCTCCTTGCACCCTCTGTTGGGGGGAGGGGGCTGTGTCCCACCTCCCCCTCTCCATACCCATTCATAAGTGATCTCTTCTCTGGTGCTTCCCTTTTTTACTAAAAAAATTTGGCTTATGAATGAGTATATACGGTACTTTTATTATTTGTTGCATCAGAGAGATTCCTTCTCCTACTATGGCCGATGTCTGGTCGATACACAGCTCACAATATCAACAATTCTTTTTTGTTTGTGCACGGATATAAAACCAATTGACTTAAATTGCAGTTGGATCTGGCCCTGTGACAGTCAGCTGTTTGTAGGAAATATAACTACATTGGTACTATAAAAGATTTATTATGAAAATGAATTTTGCCTTATAAGAACTCAGAAGATGATGAGCTATATGCCACAGATTACTATAGCATTTACTGTAGATTGGGGGTGGACAAACTTTTTGTCCTGAGGCCGCAATGGATTTCGTAAATTGTATGGTGGGGCCGGTTAGGGTCGGGGCCCGTGGCCCGGCCCACCACCTCCTATCTGTCCCCCCCCCCAGGACTCCTGCCCCATCCACACACCCCCACTCCCTGCCCCCTGACTGCCCCCACATCCCCACCGCCCCATCCAATCCCTCCTCTCATTCCTGAAAGCCCCCACAGGACCCACTGCCCCATTCAACCACCTCTTCTCCCTGCCCCAGTTCAACCCCCGTTTTGCCCTCTGACTGCCAGGAGCTCTGGTACCAGACAGGCAGGGGCGGCTCTAGGTATTTTGCTGCCCCAAGCACGGCAGGCAGGCTGCCTTCGGTGGCTTGCCCACGGGAGGTCCCTGGTCCTGTGGATTCGGCGGCACGCCTGTGGGAGGTCTGCTGAAGCCGCTGGACTAACGGACCCTCCTCAGGCATGCCACCGAAGGCAACCTGCCTGCCACCCTCGCGGCAACTGGCAGAGCGCCCCTCCATGGCTTGCCGCCCCAGGCATGCACTTGGTGTGCTGGTGCCTGGAGCCGCCCCTGAGACAGGATGGTCCCGTGGGCCTAGTGTGCAAACCCCACTGTAGATTCAATATTTTAAAAGGATAAAGGGCTTAGGGCTGGATTTTCTCTTACATGGATTTTACACTAGTCTATCTCAATTGACTTCAATAGGGTCATTCCTGATTTACTGCAGTTAAATCAAGCCCCGCATTTTTCAGTTTTCAAAAATTCAATCATGTGAACAATGCATTGAATTGGGGAGTGTGTGTGTGTGTATCCACACACACACTGCAAAACCTGCACTTTCCAGCACCATCGCAACAATAAACTTCAGACATTCCTACTGAAAACAGGACAATGAAAAATATGAAAATTCAAAATACAGATGTTGGAGTTGGTACATCTAACTCTCCTCTAAATTAGATTGTCTGGCTATGCTGAAAGAATGATGAGAGACATTAGATATACAGGTTTAATCAGGCCGCAACTCTATTATTAGATGTCTGGGACTAACCTGGCGGATAAAATGTGCAATGCAGGTGAAAACCCACACAATTTACCTTGGGGGAGGGGAGGTGATGTGAGTGCTTTTTCCAGCCCCTCCTCCCCCACCTTTCCATTCATGTCCCTCCAGCAGATCCACTGACAAGAACCTCCAGACAACCCCCCTCACCTTGCTTAAAGTGCAGGGCGGTGACTCTCAATGCAATATAATCCCTCATCAAAAAAAATAGGTTTTAAAAGATATAACACTCCCCCCGCCCCTTTTTCAGATGACTATTTTGTAAAGGCACAAAAGGAACTGCACCCTGGGAGGTTTTATGACAAAGAGATGGCTGACAGAAAATAAAAAAAATTGACTGCATGCAAAGGAGTTCTTTTCTCTTAAAATGAGATCATTACTGTTCTATTCTTCCAGCTTTAGATCTATTTTTGAAGTGTATGTCTTATTCAAAAGGCATTTCATGAATCTGTAACAAAAGCAAAGTTTAAAAAAATTAGACTCTCTCAAATGAGCATCACAATCATGCTTTAATCATGAATTAGACAAACTACTGAAGAGAAAAATGCAAGGAAGGCCCATAATAAAATTGAGAATAAACTAACAAAACCATAATCTGAGAGGGGAAAAAGGAATAGAGATCGAAGATAAATATATTTAAACTTGTGGGATGAGATGACACAAATTCAAAATACATATAATTCCAAAACATAATGAGTCATGAGCTTCCTTAAATGTTTGTTAGAAGTTCTCAATGGAAGAGTTGAGAAAATCCTGTGTATAAAATAATGAACTGAAAAACAGAAAGTTTAAAGCAGCCTTCCCAATCTGCCACAGATCTGCCTGCTTTCCTAGTTTTCATGGGGTGATATATCTCCCAAAAAAAGGTAATAAATTATGGTTTCTATTCATCAAACTTCAAGCCCATTTACTATGATGGAACTTAAGGATGTCTCACTCTGATCATGTGTGATCCAGTGGAAGTAAATTCTCAATTGCTAGATGATTCTATCTGGTAATATAGGTGCTTCTTACTTTTATTTTATCCTTCTTAGGTCACGTCCAGACTAGGTATTAAAATCGATTTTAGATACGCAACTTCAGCTACGGGAATAACGTAGCTGAAGTCGAATTTCTAAAATCGAGGTACTCACCCGTCTGGACGGCGCTGCATCGATGTCCGCGGCTCTCCGTGTCGATTCCGGAACTCCGTTCGGGTTGATGGAGTTCCGGAATTGATGTAAGCGCGCTTGGGGATCGATACATCGCGTCCAGACTAGACGCGATATATTGATCCCTGAGCAATTGATTTTAACCCGCCGATGCCGCGGGTTAGTCTGGACATGGGCTGAGTCTTTTCCTCTTTTCATTTGTTTCCATCAGTTCTACGGTTTTCCATATTTCCATATTAAATAATACATGCAAGATGTGCTAAATGTGATTATCATATTCTCACCTACTTTCTTATATTTATTCAGAATGTCTATCTTTAAATATTGTAAAAACTGCAAGACAGTAATTTCCTCTATTTTTTTCAATCATTTTTAGTCATTCAGGAACTCTTTTTCATATAATGCAGCATCAGTTGTACCACTAAGGCTGAGTAATACTGTCAACCTGTGTAGAGAGTGAACAAATCTCCTTAGCCTACAAAAAGGCATCATAAACCTTTTTAAAAAAAGTTAAAATAGATGCTCCCGATAAGACTTTCTACAATGCCATATTTTAGCACATAAAATTGAAGTAATGGAAATAAGGTCAAGGACCTCAATAGCTACCTAGGGAAAGTATACTCATCTGTAATAATAGCTGTTACAATATCACTGCAAAGGGCTCAGCTACTAGTGCATATTTTTTCCATTATATTGTATTTGCATTTATATTGAATGTTTTATATACTGTGTCTTGAAAGTACTTTTAAGTGACTTTCCTGCACAGGATAGATACAAGTTGTGACTGTTATATCTTAGGGCAAATGTATTAATCCCAATAAAAGTAATATGCAGTGAACACATAAGTGACCCATATTTATTATGGCTATCTATATATGAAACATGCTAAGTATCTTTAATATACTAATAGCAGCTACAGTACTTGGAGGTCAGATGTTTTATCCACAAAGAATGAGAGGTTTTCTGTTTTGTACTGACTACAATTCTTTGTACCTTTAATTAAAAAATATAGCACTCATAATTCTTTATAAAACCAGTCTATATTAAACTTTCCTTATTAACTTTTGTGATTTCACCCAAATAAAGATAATTTTTATGCCCTATCCTTGAAAGTTACCAAACAAAGCCCAACACATCCTTTCTGCCCTTTCACTTTACCATATCTAGATTAATCATTCTGTCTTTTGGCAAATGTATGAAAGATTCAGCAGTCCTGAATTTGCAAACAGCTCCAGGGTTACTTTGCAAAGCCAGTTTTAAAGTGAATCACTACCTTGGTTTCAGATCTCGTTCTCTTTTCTCTTCAAGCACATTTTTCACAATACAAATTTGATAATTCGAGTCTGACTTTTATCTTCTTAAAAAGGGCTTTATTACAATACCACCAGTAAGTGAATCTGATACACAGGAACAAAGTTGAGGCAGTATAACTTATGATTACAGTAAGACACACATGATATTATAACGGCCATATCATAAGTCTTATAGATTTGAAGTCCATACAGCAATTCAAATAGCTCAGCTCAGTGTTCAACTATGACGGGATTGTGAATGCGGATGTGAAAAGTAGCATGATAGCATTTGGTACAAACTGAGGGCATTCTCTGCAATAAGAATATGCTAACTAAACTAAAGAGAAAAGTGTATAAGCTCACGATGAGGCCAACCATGACATACAGTGCAGAATGCTGGTGTGACACTTCCCAGGGTTTTGAGGCACCTTGTTATGGCCTTCTCTTAGAGCAAAGTAGTCTTGTTTGTGCCTGCCGGGGATCAGCTTCCCACTACTGCAGACACAGGCAACACAATCATTCCTCTCTAGGTGTATGCAGGCCCTGTTCTCTTTATATAGGTTAGCAATAGACACACTCGAAGCACCAAGTCCTCTGACTTTTCCTGTATCGTCCCACTCATGTTTCACTGGGCAGTATTCACAGATTCATTACTTCCTAAGGAATAGTATATCCACTGAATTCCTTCCATGTTTACTTTGATTATGTCTATACTGCAATCATTATGTGTGACTGCAGCTCATGCAGACATAGCCAAGACAGTTTCACTTTAGCTAGCTTGGTACCTGAGCAGTGAAGCCACAGCGGCACCGGTTTCAGACATGGCTTTACTGCTCTGGTTCCTGAGCTAGCTAGATTAAAATTACTTCAGGACTATCTACACAAGCTGCAGTCATGCCCCATAATTATAATGCATAACATGCATGTCCTTAGTTTTACCTCCAAATTTCCCCCTCTGTCTTTATCATAGTAACATGTTGCTTGTTCATGTTTTAACACACGTTAACGTAAGGACTTTTACACCCTTTTCAATCATTTTTCTGTGAAGGTTACATTGTTTATTTTCTTTTTTGACTGATCCTTCTCAACATTGGAAAATCACCACAACATTGTTATGAAGACGAGCCCATGTATGTGGAAAGCTCTCAGTAAATGTAGGTAATAATTTTTGCATACTTCACTTTACCATACTTCTTCTAAGTGCCGTACAAGCATTAATTTATGAACAGTCACAACACTACTTTGTAGTAGATAAATATTATCACCATTATTTATTGTGTAAATGTGAATATAAAAACACAGCACAGTCAAATTGCTTGCTGAAAGTCACACACGCTGAGATAGTATTAGATTGTGACCTGCAGTTTTTGATCAGTCTACTAGATTATGATGTCTCCTAAACTAATACTTTGAAAATATTACATAATGGATTGTAGGAGTGACTATGAAACTGGAGAGGATAAGTGTTTATATTCTAACTGCCGAAATACACTTTTGAGCTCCAATTTTCATTTCATCATGTATAATGTTCAGTTTTGCTCATGGAAAGTAATTACACATAAATTAAAAGAATTTCACCAAGTTTGGTACTGTGAATCTTTTTTTTTAATGCTATTATTTTGCTTCTGTCAAAATATTTGTTTGTTATTTTCAACAGATGTTTTCGAGATCAACTGGTTGAAACTCTAAAACTTATTTTCATATATGTTGGCACTTCAATTGTTTTACTGTGTGTGCAATAATTTAACAATTCTTGGAAGAATGGGATGATTATAATAAAGCAGTACATTCATTCTAATTTACATAAAAATTTTGGCATGACAACAGAGCCCAATACCATACTTACAAACAAAGACTGATCATGAAAAGTCTTTGAAAAAAGTACTTGAGCTGAGACTCATAACACATTCATTCCCCCCCTCTCCAGCTCTTGTTCTGGAAGAGAGGATCTGAACCTTTATCCACCTACAAAACACCCAAGCCAGCTGCAGAGGCTTGTTATGACTTTATTCCTACAATCATTTGTAACCAGATCACACAGTCCTTTGAGTCTGCCAATTTCTAAGTTGCATATTTTAGGCATTCAAAATGAATACGACTAAACAGCATCTTTTTTTAAAAAAGGTCATGCTAAATAAATACTTCTGGGTGGTAATGATAATGGGGGTGTATTATTGAAGAACTATGTCACTTCTCTCCAAAAATTAATGGAGAAGTGTGATATCTAAGACATTCTCTATTCATTTAGCCACCTTTCTGGAAAGCCAGTCACTCCCAGTAAGTGGAAACAGCTTAAATGAATGCTGGATAGTTTGTCTGTCAATCATCTTTTACCTATGATATTGATAATACAACAGTCAGGGGCACCATAAGTATGAAACTACATTCAACATTGGACATTGGTATAATCCTGCTGAAAGGCATCTCAGCTTACTCTTTCTCCATGTTCCAGGCATTTTTTTCCCCATATTTTCTTTTCTTTTTCCTTCCAGAGCGCCAGCAGAGATCAGGGCTTTCCTGGAGAAAGACTTATCACAAGGGGAGCCTTGCAGTAGCATCTGAACTTGGGCACTCTCTAAATCAGCCTGATCTCTGGTAGTGATCTGTACTACAGCCATGTCCTGTCATCAAGAATGCTCTGTTTCCCATGCCTAAAATTATATCTATGTTTAGCTTCAATGTCCAAGCAGAGTGTTCAATGTCTTGATGAGTTGTAGACAGGTAAACAACCTCTACAGAGCAGTCCTACTAGTAGCTCATTAAGTGCCCTTAAGCACTCAGATAAAGTGGTGGTAAGAATCTGTATAGAAATTATACATTAAATGAGTTTTTTTTTAATTCAATTCAAACACAAAGAAAATGGTGGTAGATAAAAGACACTGTTACGTGTTCATGCCAAGTTTTTGATACATGATATTCCAGCTGTAATTTTCATGTGTTTTTAACCTTCATTTTCAAGTGAGTTGCATTGTTGCTTTAGAAACCATCAGATGACAAGGGCTTCCAAGAGAACACTGTCTGAAATTGGGATGAAGTTCACAAGACTTGGGAGACTTTCCGCCTTCATGTGGATGATGCTTCTGATGGGTCAAAACATCCTTCCGAAACTTTCTATTTTACGTTCCTGACTGATAATCTCTGGACAGCTCCCTCTTTCACCTCAGAGCTGACCTTTCTTGAGCTGGATATGGACAGAATATATATAAGAAACACCCACCATCTTTTAATCAGAACAATTCTCCTCCAGGAAGAGATTAATGCTCTCCTTTCAGAGGCAAAAGGAATCCATCACTATGATCCCTTCACCAAAAACTCTTGAATTCTTCCTAATCTCAAATGTTCATATAGAAGACTCTACCTAAGAGACCAAGGAATAGAAGAATTAGTGAGGTACTACAACCACTTCCTGACTACTGCCAGTAATGCTGTCTCGCACCAAATTCTCCTCTCCCACTCTACTTTCCATACAGATTACCATAATTCTTGGATGACCTGCTTAAAAAGAAAGAAACAAACAAACCAGAAAGTAAAAAATAAAATATGAGTGTTGGTATTGAAATATGTTCTGGTACAGACTGCCTCAGAATTTCTACAAACCTATGTCATTTCCTTGAAAGAGGTCTACCTCTCCTCTGCTAAAGAGTTAGCAAAGAAATTTTGGACTTTAAACCACTTCATAAACCCAGAATTCCTCAATTCAGCTTTAGATACAGCACCCTCTGCTGCAAGAAACAATCATCTTATTTCAAAGAAAAGATCACTCAGGCCTCATAGTATATCAGAAAAATGAGTCAAGAAACACAACCACTTCCTTTCTAGAATTTAGCCCATTCATATCAAAATAAATCACAGAAGCATTATTGGCAATCAGGACCACCGCTCTGTGAGTTTCATCCTGCTCCTCTTGGATAGAACATGAATGTTGAAACACTGTTTTTCCATGAGAACTTGTAGCAAGTACTCCTGTTCTTTTTGCAGATACAGACTAACATGGCTGCTACTCTGAAACTTGTTTTTCCATGGTTTGACCAGCTCTAGTTCATATTATCATTTAAAGACTCAGGCCACATCAGTATGTTTAAATGAACAGTCTTTTTACCATAATTTGTCTCACAACTCCCTGTTTTCATTGCAGCTTGCTTTGGTTTTTAAAGAGACAGTACAATATTACAAAAATAGTATTTTAAAACTGTTCCCTCACATGTATGTCAATATATTTCCTTTTTTTGACAATTGAGTATACTGGCTACTGTACTGCAAATTTTTGGAACCACAATATGCTAGAAAAATTATATCATCAATTTTAAAAAACTGTTTAATGAAAGTAATATTCTGGGGTGTAATTGCTAATGTGCCACCTTTAATCATTATAATATTAACAGAAGAAGATATGGAAGTGTACAAACTGTTATACATCAGTTCATATTATTGCTTCTCTAATTTACAATATACATCCATTTATTGTGGAATTTGTGTACAATTTTACTGATCTAGGATGGGCCTTGCTAATCAATGAGTTACCAATGTTTAAAATGCATATGCATTAAAGGTTGACTTAAGCTATATACTTTTACAATCTAATTTCTTATTGTAGAGACTCCTTTGATGTTGAATTAACTGACTGCAGCTTAGGCTGCGTATTGTCACTTACTAATAATTTGGCAAGGATGAGAATCTGAAATGTATTACACTTAGAAAGGGGGAAAACATGTCATAAATTTATAAGCTGAATTAAGCCTCTTAGCTTGAATGGAAATTGTTCATAAACAGAGTGTGTTTTTTTGCAAATGTATTTACTATCAGATAGGTGTATGTGTGTATGATTTAATTCTGGTTTGTTTAGTAGTAGAAGTTTATTATGTCTCATGGTCTCCTGCACAATTATACACTATGCGCTATGTAAATAGATTTCTTGTGGAAAACTGATTTAATTTATAATTGATTGGATTCTTTAGCAATCACATCTTTTGTTTTGTTATTGAATTAATAATCTTTTGAAATTATGAAAATCTACATGACTTTCAATGAGATTTAGAATCCCAAGTACCTAAGTAACTTTTGAACATGGGATGCAGGATTTTGAAATTTTTACCCTTAGAGAAAAACTATAGTTATAATTGTAGTTTTAACAGAAAAAATACTCAGATAAATAAATTTTTTAAAAAATCAAAAGTATAGTAGTTGTACAGTCTGAAGCAATAATCAATTCAATTTATTATAAAAACAATACAAGCAGTAATGAGGAAACAGAGTTAAGATAAATACATGACATCTCTGTTCAATATTTAATTCAATCTAGATCCATAAAATATGCATCTTCACAAAAAATGTGAAAATTAGTCTGAAATGTACACTTGCGAAAGAAAGTACATGAAACTTCAACCGCTAATAGGCATTTCTGTTGGCAAAGCACACTCACCTAGTGACGTATGCAGCTCAACACATATGTGACAATGCAATTTCTGAAATATGCAGCTTGTTAAAGAAAGCATTGTTAAAATCAACAGTTAATGTGTATACAGTAGCTCAATCTAGAAAGTTCAGGCAACTGAATCCTTAAAAGAAGAAAGGGATCAACAAAACATGGATCTTCATTAATAAAATATGAAAAATGAAATAGTAAATTATGCATCCTGATTATTAAAATATGCAGATTGATCAGCAGCATGCATAACGATTTGACTAGAAAAATATGTACATAAGTCAATGAAAAATCAGCAAGCTGTGCAACTTGGAATACGCATTATGTAACTTGGTCACAAAAGTAAATGAAATATTAACTACCAAATGCATTATTTAGTTGAATCATTAAAGAAAACCAAAATTATTTAGGGCCCAATCTTGAGAAGTGCTGGAACTTCCAATGCCTTCAGCAGAGGTTGTGGATATTCAGAATCTGTCAAGAATTTTTTCATGGGTGAAATCTGGGCTGCATTGAAAACAATAGCAAAACTTATATTACCTTCAATGGGATCAGGAATTCACTCCATATCTTTGAAATAACTTTGCTGGTGTGTTGAAACTAGCATTTGGTGAACACTACAGCAAGATGCATTGCACATTTATTTGATTTAGCTTTTGTTTGTTTTTGATTTTCTGTTCATTTTTATTTCTTTATTTTGTTTTTTTTGTTTTTAATATTCCTGATGAGGCATATGTAGATATTGTACAGTGCACTTCTGTTATGTGTGTGTATGTATATATAATATATATATATATTTGCATTGCTGGATCTGCATTTCTGAAGAAAATAAGCTCCCTTTACTACAAGATGAGTTGGATCTGGACTATTTTGAGAGAACAAATCCAATACCTTCTTTTCTTTAAAGTCACCTGGGTTTAGATTCATAAGGAGGACTTCGGTACTTAACAGCCATTTTAAGCATCTAACTCCAACATTTGGTGCTACTGGCATTCACAAAATCAATACTCAGCTGCTGCCTTATCCTGTAGGCACGCAGAGTTCTTAGGTGCCTAAGTTTCCACTGTTTAAGACCCCAACATACCTAAATTTCAGTGGGTGGGTATGGGCACAGCTGCCTAAATCCTGACACTGTTCAGCAACTCAGCACCTAAACTCCAGCCATATTCATAAAGTAGGTGTTCCCTTGCCTTTAGGACCCAATCCAATAGGTGTCCTCAGGGCACACCTAAACCCCCACAAAAGTCACTATCAGAGGAGCACTCACCCAGACCATGGGAAACCTGGGTTTGAACCCCAAACTTTCCTTGCTCTGGATCAACAAGTTGAACTGTATCTCTCACCTCCCAGAAGAGTGCCTAACAACTGGGCTCTCTCAGTCTTTCTTGTTGAAGCCCTTCGTTGGTAAAGGAGGACTAGAACATGAGTCTCCCATCTACAAAGTGAGGTGCTATAACCACTGAACTGTTGAATCATTTTCTACCTAGACCAGTGGTTCCATGGGGGTAGACACCTGCACCTCACATGTAGGTTCATTTACTATAATGTACAAGATCTCGCCTAGATCTTTACACAGGCAGCATAGTTTGGCCCTAAATGACCAGCTTGGGTTTTTATAAATGCATCATTTCTTATATTCACAAACCAGAATAAATGTAAAATAGCATATCCCTTGTGCTGCATAGTTTATAATTGATTTTCCTTCCTTATGGAGTCTGAAATATATAGCTTATAAATTAGTGGGGCAGTGGAGTGAAACAGAGTGTAAAAGATTGTAATAAAACTGAACACTTTATATCTTCTCTGACTATTATGATCATTACCAAAGATAGTTATTAAATCCCAAAAGAATACTTTAATTGAATTGCTTGTATAATGATAATTTACTGCTTCTAGAATCCCATAGTTTTAAAAATATAAAAAAAATACACTACAGCTTTTTTTTTTTAAATCTAAATTTTGCTGTAGCATTGAATTTTCATACAAACAAAATCTTGTCTCTGTTATACTTAGACTAGAATCTTATGATAGCCAATTGTTTAGTACAGTGCTGCAGTTCATTTATTATCATTATTTCTAAAGAAGTATAAGGTTAATGCCATTTTATTGCTTTTAATGTAGTTGCCCATTTGTTGATACCAGCTTGAGATGTGCTAAATGGTTTAAAAGCAGCAGCAGACAGAAAATCTGCAAACTAATCATATTTAAAAAGGCAGTTGAAGAAGTTAAGTGTGTTTCAGTTTGGCCTACTCCTCTCTTCTAGACAGGCACCAGTCTGTTGTAAGTGGAACTAGTCCTGGGTCCCACATGCTTCTAAGCCTACTGGGGCTGAATATAGTCCAGTAACTGTTTCTGACTCTAGGTTTGCGCAGCGCACTGCCAGTGCACTACAGGGCTCTTGTCTGATCCCTTCCTTGGGTCATGGGGCTTCAAAAATAGCCACCCTATCTCTGTGAATTCCACCAGGCTATGGGTATTGTGCCTTTAGTTAAACAGCATTGAGGGACGACATGGCAGAAAAACAAACACAGGATTAGCAAAGGAAATTTTTAACTTCACTCATTTTACTTTTAAAAAGCACAAAAGAGGTACAGATCTTCGAAAACAATAAATATCCTAAGTCACATTCTGACCCATCCCTCCTTAGTCTGAACTCATTCCTTCCATGACTCCAAGGTCTAATCCATTATTCAGGTTTGTCAGAGTTTCCCTTCTTCAAGCCCTTTCTTTTGGCATCTGATGATAGACTTACCTCTCCTCCACAGAGAGCATTCCTATAAATACAGCCGTTCACTATTTTTGCCATATGCCCGGGCAAAAATCTCTACCCCTTCCTCCAGTCAAGGCAGATGTACATTTAAAACACTGTAGCACTGCACCACTGTCATGTTTCAGTGAAGACGCTACTATGCCAATGGGAGAGCATTGTTAATCCACCTCCTATGGTGATGGGAGCTATGTTGATGGGAGAAGCTCGCACACTGAGGGCTAGGTCTGTAACTGTGTCACACAGGGGTATGGATTTTTCACACCCTTGAGCACTGTAATTATACCAATGTAAGTTTGTAGTGTAGACCTGGCATTAGTCTTCTGTGATCCATGAGGCTGGGCCAGCAGTCAAGGGACAAATTTGATTGTGCTGTGATGGCTTCTTTGACATAGTCATTCAAGTAGGTGTCAACCACCTTTTTTGGGTCAAGCATCGGGAATGAACATAAAAGACTGAACTTTCCAAGGTCACACAAAATACAGAATGATGGTCAGCACACTGGAAGACAAGATATAAAGGTGGAAATCATAATTTGATACAAAGCTGGGATACCCATTAAGTACCCAAGGGAAGTTCTTACATCTGCTTCTTAGAAAAAGCAACTGTCATTATATTAGCACACTATTAACATGAATCACCAGCATGTCCTAATCTTGGAACACCAAACTACATTTTGCTATTGACTCTTTTATTTGATGTAACAGGTGAGACATGAGTGGTCAATGCCAACACTAATATGTTGCCCAGATAGATTTGGCTTCAGTTTCTTAAGGACCCACACAATGACAAAACACTACTTTTCAATAGTTGCCTATTATTTTTCTTGGGGAAGCAATATCTTGTTCAGATACAGTATTGGATGCCTTTCACCCTTTGCGTAAGTTTGTATCAGCGCAACACCTAGCCCAGTGTCTGAGGCATCTGTGAAAAGGTTGAAGGTCTGTTAAAGTGTGGATTTAATACAATTAGCTGTTTACTCAGATGTTTCCTTCAGTTTGCACAAACCCCTTTAACACTATTCAATCCAATCCACTCTCTCAGGCTTACCCTTTTTATGCAGTTCAGTGAGTTAACATGAGGGACAAATCTCCTGCAATAGCCTGGCATTCCAATAAAGGATGCTGCCTGCTTTCTGGTCTTGGGGGAGGGCCAACTCCTAATAACCTCCACCTTTGCATATTCTGGCTTGATACAGCTAGTTCATACTCTATGGCTCAGATAGATCATCTGCCCCTTTACAATTCTCCACCTTTACAGTCAGTTCTGCAGTCTGAATTCAGTTGAGCACTCTTCCATATGGGAATCATGGTCCACCCAGATCCGACTTAAGAGACAGATATCCTCTATATATGCCAGGGCAAAAAAATGTCATCTCATATAACAACCAGTCTAGCAGACTTTAGTGGACTGCAGCTATATTTCAGAGGCCAAAATCTTAGGCTATGTCTACATTACAGTTTGTTAGCATAATTTTTGTTGCAATCTTTATGTGTGTGTGTGTGTGTGTGTGTGTGTGTGTGTGTGTGCGCACGTGAATAAATCTTCACCAAGCAACATAAGCTACACCCACATAAGCACCAATATGGACTTTGCTACATCAGTCGACACCTTCGCCTGCTGACTTGTCTACTGCCACTCCCAGGAGCTGGAGTAGCTTAGCCGACAGGAGAACTCTCTCCCGTTGGCTTGGGGCAGTTACACTAAAGTGCTTACGGTGGTGTAGCCCAGTGTCGATGGATTTAAGCCTGGCATCACTACCCAAAAGTACCTGCATATATGTGTTTGTGAAGCCAATAATGGTAAGGTATTGAGTACTCGCACACACACACACTTGTCTAGTATCTCATCAATCCTATGAATGAGATACAGGTGAGACATTGTGATGACAATCTTTTTAGAATTCACACAGACCCTGATAGTCCCATCCTTATTAGGTACCAGCACAAAGGGTGATGCCCACAGACTGAATTACCCCAAACTTCAGCATATCTTTGATTTCCTTCTTGAGATTCTGAATGCCTTTCCCAGGGGTTCTGAAAGGAGAGCTACAAAAGGGAGATTTGGGCTCCATCTCAACCCAGCAAATGAGGTGTGACCAGGCTTACTGGAGAACAATAACTTGTAAGTCTTCAGTGCTCTTCTGATCAGTGCTTATTGTGCAGGCATCAAGTGTTCAGAATGGAATATGGAGTCCAACAAAAGACTGGCCCCTGTTTCTATTACCAGTTCCCCAAGGGATCCTCTTCCCATCTCCCAGAACCAGATATAGTGCTGTGGGGTTTGAGAACATTCATACAGTTATAGCTATGTCCAGAGCTGTAACAATGTTCAGATGGACACAGTGGCACAAATTCAAGGTTTCTCTCATTTCTACATACTAAATTTGGAAGTTAGCCATGCTCCTTCTGAAACTGATCCAAACTGCCCTCAAACTACAGTGCTCTCTCCATATAAGACGTTAATTACTCCAAATTCCCACTTAGTGTGTCTGCCATTAGTATCTTTCAGTAGTGTGATACCCATGAAAGCTGGACTGTCATTTGAAACATCTGAAACCACCAAGTTTGGATAGGTTTCAATGTGTCTTCTTTTCCCTCATTAAAATAACAGTAGATGAAAAAGAAATAAAAGCAGATTAACAGCAGCACATATGACATAAGTAATCTGAAACTTAGTTAATGGACCATTGCAAATATGATCCATAAACACATTATTGGCACATAAACTGAGCACAACAAGGATTTTAATGAGACTTGATAGGTTAGTTCAATCGGATTCTTGACAGGTTATCCAAATGCATTCAAGCTGAAAAAAATCTGGCATCAAAAAAATTATCACAACATTTATGACAGCAAAGAGTTGGAATTAGTAAAACATGCAAATACTAGAGCACATAGCTATCAAAACACTTTTCTATAATGAGAATTACATCTTCAGTGGAGAAGTTTTCTGTTAGAATTGCGTCTTTTGTTTATTAAATATGAGATTCACAATGTGTACTTTAGTAGTGAAAGGAGAGTGTGTTGTAAATACTGGAGAAAAACTAACATGCATTAGGTATCCATGGAGCTCAGCCAATCCCTAGTACAAAACCATATTTTAGCCAGAGGTCATATAATAAATAACATCACGTGCAAGAGATAAACAATGAGGTAGGTAATAGCACCTTTCTGTATGTGTGAGGCACAAGGAAGCTAAAAGAAAAGAGCCCGTATCCCAGGCAATCAAGGCAGGTTAGTAAAATAGTGGTGTCACAGGACTTGAGTATAGTGGCATTTCTCCATTTATGTTCATCTATCAGCACAAACTAGTAATTACTTTCCCCATCAAAACTGACCTCAGGATTGACAGGCATTTGCTTTATTCTCAAAATTAGCCTGATTTCTCACCTCTCTAATTTTTATATTTGTTATCCATCTTTCTTTCTTCCTATGACATATAATCATAACTTGCTTCCTCTCACAGAGTGTGTAAATTGCCCCCTGCCATTCACATTGCAAAAGTTCAGAACATATAAACTCAAAATTGTTGAGTAGCAATTCAGCAGTTCCTCAAGTTGAACTGGAGTGGGATGTCAAATTGTCTTTGCTTTGGCCAGCAACAAAACTGCTGTTTTCTATTATCTCTTTTCTACTGTCCATGTTTGCTATAATGCCACAGGAGACCCAAGGGAGAGTGATAAAATTGGTACTGACAAGATGAGATGAGCAGTATATATTGCTATAGTAAAGATGGCCACCAAAAAGACTAAACAACCTCCCTTTTGAAAGACTTCCTCAAATAATGTGACTATTTCTGTCAATCAAATGGTTGAGTTTGATTCACCCTTGATTAGTTTATTCACTTAATTAAAATAAAGGAGGCTGAGTGTCCAACAGGTATCTAATTTAGAACTTCATGGGAACTGGTAGGAAGCCTTGTTAGTGTTTCAGTGTGTTTATTATGTAGGCAAGTCATTAGAAGTGTGAATTCTCATCTACACTAACTGGAGCAGCTTACCCCCTTCCCTTATACTTATCCTATGTAAGGAATGTGGTGTAACTGAACTGCAACTTTATTAATTCACCTTGGAACTGTCCACCAATAACTCAAAACAATACAGGTTGTCATTTCTTCCTTAATTGTTTCCACCTGGTGTAGGGCTGCCTTAGCGCACTGTTGGGATCCCACCACCATCTCCTCACATGAAGGTTAAGGTTTAGGGGGGAAAGGGTAGCCTCCTCTCTGTACCAAAGATTAGAAGCCACAATCCTGTTTTCCATCTTCTTTAAGAGATGCCTTCCCCTAAATCCACTTCCAAATCCATTTTATCAGTGAACCTGACTCCTACTGGCCTGCACAGGACATCTGCCACAAGTAGGCACAAGCAATTAACGTGGCTCTGTTGTCTTTCTGAAATTAAGGACGATATGAGCTTTTTGAATAACAGGCTCAATTGGAATTATGTTATCAAAGATTATCAATCAGAGTTTAGGACAGCACTGTACAGAATACATAAAGAATAGATACAATTCCACCCTTGATGTACGGTAAAGGACTGGCTCTGTGTCTCTTTTTTACTTCCTCAACTAAGTTCTATAACTTCTGTCATTATACAGGACTTTTAGACCCCTCTTTGCCAAAAATACTCTCCCACAACCATATGTTCTGATATTACTATTAATATACATACACTCTCAGTTGTCCCGAAGGATGTGTGAAGGCATAATTGTTTACAGATGAGAGGACCAATGGTTCTTCAAGATAATATTTTTCAAAGGGTCCTTCTTCCCCCATAATCTTTCTTCCCCATTCTTTCCCCAACAGGAAATATCTGCTCAAATAAGCATCCCTCATGAATCTCTTTGTTTTATATAAGCTTATGTAAGATATATTACTCCCCAACATGTACATACACACACAAATACACAGTCCGTTATTATTTTTCTGCAATTTTCCACAGCTGAGTCCACAAGTCAGCCACATTTTTTTTACAATCATCCCAATTATTTACAATTTAAGTAGACCCTTATACATTAATCAAATATACAAAAAGGAAAAGACTAAAAAGGGTTAATATTTATGAAAAGATGCCTCCCCCTTCCCCTTAGCCAGGTTTCCAGATAGTTGTTAATTCCTCCCTAACATCAGCTATGATAAACTCAGGACAGACAGCTGAAAAGGAGGGGTAGAAATCAGTCAGAGAGTTAAAAGGCCCTCCTCCCTATCAACTGGGGGGTAACTACAGGTCAGTCAGGTTCAGCTGAGAAGGGGTTACCAAAGTATCAGTTAGAATCAGCTGAGGGGGAGCTACCTGATGTTAATTAGGATCAGTTGATTCCAACTAAGGGATACCTGAGACCTTTTTAAACCCTCCCCTGTGGGAAAGGAGGAGGGGAGAGAAGAGAGAGAAGGAGCCCTGCTGCCAGTTGGTTAGGAGCAGTGAGACAGCGAGCCTCACCAGGAGGAGAGGCAGTATACTCTCCCACAAGGGATAAAAATAGGCTAAAAAGGACTGGTGGAGAGAGGGAATGGACTTCCCCTGTGTCCCAAGGGGGACCATATTACCCAAGCCTGTCTCAGCAGGGCTAAAAGCAGCGAAGACTGGGGAGACTGAGAAGGTGGCTTGCCACACAGCCAAAAATATATCTTTTCCCCAGTCAAAGAGGTATACCCATACTCCCTGAATAACTCATATATCAAGTACATTTGGTGTGTAATTATCAATCCTCTCTCTTTCCAATGTTTCACACATCTTCTGGCCTTGCCCATCTGTGGAGGTCTGGCAGGTATCTGCCTGTTGTAAAATGATCAACAAGGGGTTAAATGAGTTACTCAGCATCATGAGTTGGAGTCATGCTCCCCTTCTCCTTTACTTCCTGTTCTGTTAGTGGGTGCTTTCCTCCACTATATATAGTTGAATAAAGTAGCATGTTCTAAGCCTGCACTGAGCAGTCCTTTTGCAAAACACCCATACCCTCTGCTGCAGCATTTCAGACCAGTTTCAGTCAGTCATCCCTAGGAAAAGGTCTTGGATATGACCCTGTGGCCTGATTAAGTAGACCCCCTCATAAACTCCCAATGGCATGGCCAATAGCTCAGGTGGTACCTTTCCTTCCCACTCACAGTCATCCAGGGAGATTACCCTTAAAGGAGACATTACTTTTTTTTCCTGTGGATTCAGACAAATACACCACTACCACCACCATCCATTCTATGTGCTTTCAAGCAACTGGGACCTTTAGGGATGTGTTCAGGGCCATTGCTCCACAGATTTGTTGTAGCTTGTCCCTACATGAGGCACTAGAAGAGTAAGGAAACATCTCATTTACTCATATAGGGGTTGGCCAAAATCTGGACCTTCAAGCTGTTTTATTTACCAACCCCCAATATTATTGCAAATAATCAATGGAAAATAGAACACAATGTTGACATCAGTGTGGATTATTTTCCATTATATAACACATTGTTAAACACAGATGCAATAACGTGATGTTTTCCTTGCATGTTTGTGTAAATAAAAATAGAAGTTTTAATATCATGTGTGGTCAGTAAGGAGCTAAGCCTGAGACCATTAGACATTTATTCTGACTCCTGGTTGATTTTGGAGGATTGTGTTGTTCTTTTTACATAATTAGTGGGATTTTGCCTGGGTATGGAGTGCAGATTGGGCTCTGTGTAACGTAAACGTTTTGTAAATTGCACGTGCAGTCAGTGAACTTCAGTGAGAGATTTGCCTGAGATATGAATGTAGGATTTGTTCCATTAACTCTCTGGGGCAGAGATTGTCTTCCTGTTGAGTATTTGTACAGTGCTTAGCACAATGAGATCCTGGCGTGTGACTGGGGTTCCTAGATATCATGGATGTACAGATTAATAAATAATAATGAAAGCTGAATTTGTTCATTGCCATATAAATAATAGCCTAAAACCAATTTTTGTCTTCTGCTTGATTTCTACTACATTATTAGCATGCATAGTTTGTAACCTTTCTTAAAAGTCAGAATATGAAAAATAGGCAGTCTGCTTAAACACATATATACTATTTGTCCCTGTTAAACATGCTAGAGAAGCTTGGTTCGGTGGTGGGACTATCAGGGAGACATAATGGAGACAGCCCTGGCCCTGAAACCACTTAAAGCTGCTTCCAAATAGCTCTTAATTTCACCACTGGCTTAGGATATATTAAGTCAACTGGTAAAGACGAGAAGCACTTTGCCACACTCACTGCAACAGCTGACAAGTGCCCAAACGGCCCAGCAGAAGCCTGGATGGGCCAATAGAGAGCTCCCAACAAAGGAATTCCTCCCTGACAATTTGCAGCTGGATTATGGATCCTTGTGGAATAGTTTAAAAAAAGTCACCTTTTTCAAAAAAGGTTTCAAAAGCTGAATACTTTATAGGTGGTCATATATTTCACTACTCCTACAAGGCTGCAGCACTGATGAGGAAACAGACCTTGCACTAATGTCAGCAATGATCCACCTTACCATTAACAGTATGTCTACTACTCCTTTTCCTGTACTATCTCTTAGTTTTACTCTATAGTATTCATGTATTCATTATGCCCTACAGAGAACATCTACTTTTCTGTTTCTTTTCTCTAAATACCTTCGCTTCATGCACTAGGCTCTGTACATATCTGTAGTACTTTGTTATGTTTTCTTACAACCAAATAAACATTTTGAACTCAGAAACAGGCAGACACTTCCTTCTATTATCCACCTCACGTTCACAGGAAAAACGGGGCTTAAGATCTTGAAGGGAATGAATATTTCAAATTCAAATGTTAAAGTTTCTTAAAATTAGACATAATTAGCTTGATTCTAGATAAGCTTAGAGGTTGCAATAGGGACTGTTGAATAACTTTTAAGACAATGTTTGACAATCAATGTTTGACAATCAATCACTCAGCTTCTTAACATTTTAATAATTGGTCTGCTGTGATATAATTAAATATACTAGAAATTCAAATAATTGTATTTACAGTTGCAAAAAAAAGTTTCAGGATTTACTGAGGCCATGTATAATACTGACACTTATTGCTTAACATTTGTGTAGGAGCCAGATGAAAAGAAGGGAAAGGTGCATATTTTCCCTACTTTTTAAAAGTTTTGAAATAATAAATTATAGCTTTTAATAATACAAATTTATTAAATATTTGCTGAACATAGTAATTTTAAAGAGAATCTGGCAGATATATTTTAGAAATCTAAATATATAATCCAGAGAAGCCATCAAAGTTAAAGCTTGATTATGCAACCATTGAAGTCAGTGATAAAATTCCTAGGCTTTGTCTTTTACTGAGATTTAAAGCTATTCTGTTGGAACATTTTAGGAAACACAGGCTAATATGTTCTGAAATGCTTTCTTAAACACTAACACCACTTATGTTAACCCTATTTCACATAAAATCCCATGAGTACTGGACCCCTAGTCCATAAAGAATACACCAAGAAATGTATCCTTAATGATAAATCAGTTTGATATCATCCAGATCTCTAGCAGAAATATGTTAAAAATGCAAAAATGTTATAAAAAAAGTGTTGCACCAATAATGATACCTACTCAAGAGATACCCAAGAAAAGCAGCACAAAAGGGTCATGTACGGCTTGATCCTGCTAGGTGCGAGCCCTCTGATCCCGATTTGACAAAGCATGAAAGTATGTGCTTACATTTAAAGTATGTGTGCAGTCCTATTGTCTAAAACAGGCCTGCTTAGGTGCTTTACTGGGTCAGGAGAAGAGTGCTTGGGACTTTGGTGGACCAAGGTTCTACTGTGTCAGTGGGCAATTTCCACCCACTTTACAATTAGACAGGAGTTTTAATTTCTTTTTGTGTACCAGCTGGTGTTTTCCTAGTACAAACAGGACTGGGGGCCATTGGTGTTTTCCTGAGTGGCAGTGCCTGTCCTGCTAACACCCCAGTTACACCTCCCCCCAGTAGATGCTACTTAATCAATTTTTATAGCAATGGTTTATTTGGGGATGAGATCCAAAAATTTGAAAACTGTTTAGTGTGGTATTTCAACTGCTGAATAGTACAGCCATAATCACTCTCAGGAAAGAGGAGCTGAAAACAGAAATTTTATATGATCCACTTAACAAAATGGACCAAAGGTGAGTGTGAGGTGATTCTGAACAGGGTTTATTGATAAGATTGTACTGCAGAGAGCATATCTAGTAAATAGGATTTTCTACAGGATAACAAGATTATCCCCTGCTAAATGCGCACTGAAAAGACAATCATGACACACAATCGGGGAAACTAATGGGGATGATAGAGGTTTGAACTGGATCTTGGATCATGGCAATGCTAATTTTTATTTATAACAATCATGTGCCAAGGTCCAAGGATACAGAGGTAGGACAAGTTTCAATATGTCAAACAAAGATGCATATTAAAAATGGGTTTACTTTGCTTCAAGGAAGAATCAGTAGTTAAGATTAACTTTTATCTAGGCACAATTATTTTGTACAATTTAGTCAAGCCATGTGGAATAAATAGAGTCAATTTTTTAACATGCACATTAAAATAGCAATACCTACCAGTAAAAGTACACAATTAATAGATATTTTTAAATCTTTGTAGAATGGAAACTTCTTTTTCATAGTCTATGCCTATCTTCAATCTTAGAATCCTCCCAGCCTGTTGACAATAACTATGTTTTTATTTCAACAAGTAAGAGTTTGGTCTCTCTCTTTGACATGTCTATCAAAGAGGAATTATAATATATTTTTACTTCTTATTAAACTGGTTGGAACATTTACTAAGTGGCTGATAACTGGCACCTTTATTGCAAAAAGAATACATTACTGCTTCATGTAGACAAGCTCTGATACAGGTAATCCTTTATGATGTTTTCCCAATGTTTATTAGATAAATAATTTTTTTTTAATTTATTGCATTGGGAGGTATTTTATCAGTGTTTATTGGTTAAAATAAAAAACATTAGAAACCCTATATATATATATATATGTAAGTGGGATCCTGCTGATGACGGCAGCATATGAATTATGATTCATGTGCAAAAGAATCAGTGATGCAAGTTGCATAGATGTTGGAACCTATTGTACTGGTCTCACATGTTAAAGCCGTGGTCAGTTGGATAGGTGACTGTGCCATCAAGAGCAATGTGTTAACATTTTTAAACATATAAGGCCTGATTCGTCATGTCCTTCATCATTTATACCATTATCAAGTGGAAAGTGGGTGTAAAATGCTATCATTCTGATTTAGTAATATTTTACACCCCCTTTGCACTAGTTTCAATGGCTATGGAAAATGAAGGCCAATGAGGAAACTGAGAGAATTACTCTGTGGATGATATATATCACAGCCTTGGAATATTCAAAGCTCCTTTCCAACTGCTCTCACTGAGCTCACTGGTATGCATGACTAGGGCTACGATTTTTACACCGAGGTCATGGAATCCATGACTTTCAGAGACCTCTGTGACATTTTTGCTTCAGTCCCAGGGCAGCACAGCTGGATCTGTCAGCAGGCCCACATGCCCAAGCTGCCACCATGGGTGGAACTCTGAAGCCCCAAGTCACCACTGCCAGCAATGGAGGGACATCCACAGCTCCCAGTCCCACAGCAGGTGACAGGGGGACCCTGCAGTCTCAGCCACCATGGGTAGCAGGAAACCTGGATCCCCAGTAGCAGTCAATGCTGGACCCTCCTTGTTCCCCATTTTGTCATAGTTATTTTTAATAAAAGTCAGGGACAAGTCACAGGCTTCCATGATTTTTTGGTTATTGACCATGATCAATCCCTAAATTTTACTAAAAATAACTGACAAGATCTTAGTCTTATGCCTGACCTGCTGTATGAGGCCAACGTAAGGAGGGAGATATCATGTCTCACATTCACATCCACCTCATTTGGGGTGGATGCCTTGCATCCCAGGGTTTACAGAAAGAGAGATCTCCTTATGCCCCAAGGTTTACATGGAGGGAACTACCTGAGTGTAGAGAATGCAAATATGATTTGCTTTATGCAGCCACAATAGAGGAAGGGAGGAAAGCTGCTGTATACATCCCTCCAGTACAATTACATCAAGTACAATCTAGCCCTCCTTTCTAAAAGCCTTTATCCCTTTCAAATACCATCATCACCACCAATAAGATTTGTTCTTGAATTCTGATGTTATCGATGGGCCAGCTGCTTAAGAAAACTTTTTCTTTGGTTCACTTTTTCCACTGGGGCATTCAGTATCAGTAGTACAAAGGTTTCAGAGGGGTAGCAGTGTTAGTCTGTATCAGTAAAAATACAAAATGTAAAAACAACGAGGAGTCATAGTGGAACCTCAGAGACTAACAAATCTATTTGCGCATAAGCTTTTGTGAGCTATATTCCACTTCAACAAATGCATGGAGTGAAAAATACAGTAAGAAGGTATAAATACACAACACATGAAAAGATGAGAGTGGCCTTACCAAGTCAGTGCTAATAAGGCCAGTTCAGTTAGAGTGGATGTGGCCCATTCCCAGCAGTTGACAAGAAGGTGTAAGTACCAATAGAGTGAAAATTATTTTTTGTAGTGACCCAGCCACTCCCAGTCTTTATTCAGGCCTGATTTGATGGTGTCAAGTTTGCAAATTAATTCCAGTTCTGCAGTTTCTTGCTGAAGTCTGTTTTTGGAGGGGGTTTTTTGTTGAACAATGGACGCTTTAAACTCTGTTATTGAGTGTCCAGGGAGATTGAAGTGTTCTCCTACTGGTTTTTAAACATTAAAATTCTTGATGTCTGATTTGTGTCCATTTATTCTTTTGCATAGAGACTGTCCACTTTGGTCAATGTACATGGCAGAGGGACATTGCTGGCACATGATGACAGAGATCACATGTGCAGGTGAATGGGCTCCTGATAGTGTGAATGATGTGATTAGGCCCTGTGATGGTGTCTTTTGAACAGATATGTGGACAGAGTTGGCAACGGGGTTTGTTGAAGGGACTGGTATCCGGGTTAGTGTTTTTCTTGTGTGGTGTGCAGTTTCTGGTGAGTATTTTCTTCAGGTTGGGGGGCTGTCTGTAAGCAAGGACTGGCCTATCTCCCAAGGTCTGTGAGAGTGAAGGATCGTCCTTCAGGATAGGTTGTAGAACCTTGATGATGCACTGAAGAGGTTTTAGTTGGGGGCTGAAGGTGATGGCTAATGGCGTTCTGTTACTTTCTTTGTTGGGCCTGTCCTGTAGTAGGAGACTTCTGGGTACCCTCCTGGCTCTGTCAATCTGTTCCTTCCCAGGTGTACTGTAATTTTAAGAATGATTTTAAGAGATCCTGTAGGTGTTTGTCTCCTTCTGAGGGATTGGAACAAATGTGGTTGTATCTTAGGTTTTGGGTGTAGACAATGGATCATATGATGTGGTTTGGATGAAAGCTGGAGGTATGTAGGTAAGTGCAGTGGTCAGTAGGTTTCCAGTAAAAGAAAACAAGCCACCTCCAATCCAGTGTCTAGAAAAACCAGAAAACAGTGTCCTTTTTAATTGGATATAATGTCTTTAACATAGAGTCTCACAAAGGGATTCAGTAATTAAAAGAGCATAGAAAGATTTTACATCAAGATTCAAAGAAGAAACTCAAAGATTTCATGTCCAGAAGATATCATTATGATCATCTAGTCTGACCTCCTGCACATTGCAGGCCGCGTAACCTCTCGCCCACCTACTCCTGTAATAGACTCACAACCTCTGGCTGAGTTACTGAAGTCCATAAATCATGATTTAAAGACTTCAAGTGATAGAGAAAGACTTCAAGTTACAGATTCACTCATGCACACTTTTGCCATCATTTGTCTAAGAGCCAAATGGTACCTATCGACTTAATCTGTGTATCAGGATGAGTGGGTGGTAAAGGAAGAAGCATGGTATCAGAAGAGAGCAAGCCGGTCAAAGGCTAAGGAAAGAAGAGTTGTAGATATTGACAGATGGATCAGGGAAGGGAAAGGAAGCAGTGACTGAAAGAAATGATTCACTGAGGTGGCATTGAAGAGTTATCCAAGTGAACCAAAGAAGAACCAGAGACACAGCAATAATGATCAAATTAGACATGTGCACACGGGGGAAATTTCTCTCCCTTCCCCCAAAATTTGATTCCATTTTAAAACCAATTGGATGTGTATTGTACAGGTTTCTACTGAAATGAATACAAGGCCAAAAAGTATTTTAGTTGATCCAGTTTTAAAAACATTTAGGATTTGGGGAGAAATTTCCTTTCTGTTGCGCTGTAAAATTCTCTGTATAATCTCAAATGTGAATAGCACCATATTGAGAACCTGAAATGTTGCCCAGGAAAACTGTTTTGCGAGGCCCTTGTTAGCTCAATGGAAACTTCAAAATGATGTGTAGTCTCCCTTTCAAATGAAAGAGAGTTTTTCATGTCACAAGGGAGTCAGAACTAACTTGTGCAAAGCAGGGATACATAATGTTAAGGAGTAGACAGGGCAAGAATTCCCACCTATTTCACATCATCTAAGGAAACTATGTGGGTCGGAAGCAGAATTCACATTAGACATTTTTAAGGGTAGTTGTCTCTATTTCTGTTTCAAAAAGTTGTCTGGCTCATAAGAAGCCTCTTCACCATGCATGTGTGGCTGTACCTGTCACCCTATAGGTATTTTTCAGCTAACAAACACCCACCCATGAATATAGCATCCTGTGTTTCAAATCAATATTGCAAGAATTTAACTTCATTCCCACTATCCCCAATCCTGGTTGTAAGAGGAAATCACTGTAGTGACTTCTTTGCTTTCCATTCCTTGTATCCTTATTCAAAAGAATCCACCATGACACTCCTTGCTGTACTGGAGCTTGCTGTCATTATAAATATCTTATAGAGACATTCCCCAGCCTCCAGTTCTTTTTCTATCTCTCCTTTATCAATTATATCCATATGTGTACACATTCCAGGTATGAGAATTAGGCCATAAGATATCAGTCTTCCTTGCTAGATCCTCTTCCCCCATCACTCAGTAACAGTTGTGCTTCTGATTGCTTATTTCCTCTAAGCCTGCTGCTGTTGTACAAAATTTTGAGAACCTTAATATTGTCCAGCTATACCAAAAGAAGGATAGGAGAGACTTGATATAGATATAATCAGGCCGCAACTCTATTATTAGATGTCTGGGACTGCCCAGCAGATAAAAGTGTACAGTGCATGTAACCCCAGTTTATTCTGTAATTACCCAGGAGGCTTCCACCAGCTCCCCCTCTTTTCCATCCATGTCCCTCCAGAACATCTATTGCTGGGACCTTACCACAATGGGGGATCAGGAATGGGGGGGTGCAGTGTGTGTGTTACCAGCTCCCACTCTTTTTCCATCCAGGTCCCTCCAGAAAATGCATTGCATGGACCTTGCCATACCTGGGGGGCTTTTACCAGTTCCCTCTCTTTTTCCATCCAGGTCCCTCCAGAGAATCGATTGCTGAGCCCTCATCAACATCCCCACATGTAGGAGGGGTAAAGTGGGCTATAAGAAAGGGGTTGGCTCCCTGCCGTTCCAACAATTGGAGCCCCAAACTCCACACTGTTCCATTCATTTAACCAGGAACTCCTTTTAATGTTCTTTACCAGGCCATTTATCTAGTCACTGGATGGCTTGCACCTTTAAAGCCTCCTGCCCTTACATTCCAAGGGGATGAGTCAGTGCTGCAAAGCTGAACAACCTACCTTTTTACAGCAGTTTCTGACCATGTTCCCCCCAACACCATAAAGCACTACTGCCTTCTTCCAGCAAGCCTGAACAATGCCACCCACCTACTCCCCCCTACTTTAGGTGTGATGTGGTCATTCCTCCTATTGCTCATCTTTGTTTCAAAAGAAGTCCATCTTCTACCTTAATTTTGTTCAAGGTACACACCAAATTATATTAGTTAAATGAAAGTTCTCCTTCTCTCTTTTTCCTACCTAATTTAAATCCCACATATCAAACCTTGCTAATAAAGGTGGTCCACATTTTTTGCTCAGAAATGTCTCCTGCTGAAAAACATGATTTTGTTTAAAATATTTTTTTTCTGGCAGGAAAACGGCAATTCTAATGAGAAATGTCAGTTTTCCCAAAGAAAAATTGCAAAACAAAATTGTTCATCAAAATTTAGAAACAGAATAAAAGCATTAATTTAATTTCAAATCTAAAGTATTGTTTCATTTCAATTTTTAAAAACCAAAATACCTAAAAGAAAGAACACTAAGATGAGACTAAATGAAAATTTTTATTTCAAATTGTTTCTAAAACTTTCTATGGAAAAAACAAAATGTTGTCAACCAAAATATCTGAATCCAGATTTTTCATTTGAAATTTCCCATAGGAAAAAATGGCTTTTCTAACATGCTAATTTTGAACCTAGAGACTTGAACTTTCATTAATCCTCGGGCCCTTTATATCATTCTGGCAAAGTAAACGAACATTAAAGTGAATGTAAATTACATTTACCTTGACTTTAAAACTACCGACACAGTGAGAGCATGGTAAAAAAGCCTTACTGTAAATGATTAACAGGGCAAATTTGCATCTCTGCTGCTGATATTCTCTAATTCAAGCAAATTCTCAAAACAGAGGCAGGCACATGAATTCTAAATTCTGAGCTTGCTTCTATCTGGAGTGTAATGGATGTGTATCTTTCACCATTCTTTAGGATTAACTAATGAATGGTCCCGATCCACAGCTGTTGTAAATTGGCATATGTCCACTGTCATCAGCTGAACTATGTCTGTTTACACAAGCTAAGGATCTGACACAATATTTGTACAAAACTGAAAATTTACATAATTGATCCCATCATTATTATCATCATTATACTCATCATTAAGATATCCAGCACTCTTAAGATAATTTCTCCTGACCCCAGAGACACTTTACCTGGATCATGTATGGCTTGGTCCAAATTCATCACTACAGAGTTTCCTGTCAGATAGAGTCCTTCTGAGACATGATCCTAATGAGACAGTTCACAAGCCACTTATCTTCTGCAGCAGTTTCTGCAGTCTTTTTGGAACACTACTATTACCTTATCTCCTGTTGCTCTCCAGACCATTAAAGTCTCAAATTAAAAACAATTTTTTGGAAATTGGTCATGAGGAGGAATGAATTGAAATATACAAGATATGTTTACAACTAACACTATTATGAGTAAGTGCACTTCTTATAGGGGGCATTGCTCCCCTTCCCCCCATTCTTACTTGAACAGACTGCTGATTTTTCAAGGACAACATCTTTTGATCATTGAGATAGTAAACAAGTGAAGAACATCTCCCCCCCAAAAAAACCCCCATAACCCTCAGTTCTGATGGAAGTAAAAAAGAATGCTTCAGAAGCTGAAGAATTTAACACCTCAATTTAGTAGCATAAATTTCTTACAACATATATAATTCAAAAGGCACTGGATGATGGAACTACATTGGCAAATTACAGCAGTTATTAAAAATTCCCTTTCCAGCTAATATGAAGCCATGAAAAAATTGAGTACTCCTGACCCTTTTACCAAAGTGTAAATTAGTAGTCTAATGGCAATATTCAGATGGGCAAAAAAGAAATATAAGCTCTCTTTGATGAAAATAATATACAAAAGTGCTTCCCTACTGTGAATCATCTTATCTTGTGAAATAGCATTTTAGTAGCATGAGCTCTGTAAAGGGCATTGCAAGCTGGCAAATGTTGAAACAGAAAAAGTCATTTAGTGCATTTCTCCACTATTTAATTTTTTTTTTTTAGTGATTATTAAAACTTGAGCATCTCTGAGCATCTCCATGAAGCTAGTTTAAAAAACAAATGACTAGTCCAGTCAAAAAATTATTTCTCCTGCAAATATCTCAGACACATATATAAGTTTATTAGATGTATGAAAATAATAACATATTTGCTATGAAGACAATACTTTAGTAGTCAGCTAGCCCACTGTGCTAGAACATCATGGGAACTCACTAGCTCTTGGCACACTTAAATACTTTTGGACCCTGGATTGGCTAAAAATATCAAAGAGGAACAAAAGCACCATAGGTATTTTTATATTATGAATTTATTGTGTATCAGGTTCATGAGGTTGGAGGGACAGAATGTTTTTGCTAGTTTTAGCAGTGGAAAAAGGCAGATTGTGGTCATGAAAATAGTTTTTGACTCATCAAATGTTTCACACAGATCTGTATAATTTAGCAAGTTGATGAACACTAAAAATAACTAGCAACCTACAGTATCTGTTCTGTTGCCTAGTTAGGGGAACTGTGCATGATGCCATGAGTGAACACAGGAAAATAGTGGGGGGAAAGTCATAACACAAGTTAGACCCAGATTTTAAGGAAATCAGCTCACAAGCAGTTTAGGATTATTCATATACATCTGACTGACACTTGTAATGGTATAATCATTCTCCTATCACTCTTAAAACAGCTTGTTTCACAGAATTACAACTTCAGTCATTATTAGCAATCTTATTTTTCTTATCATTTAATGCAACTTTTTTTGGAAGTTGAAACTCATTTGCAATTAAAGGATGTCTCCAATATTACAAATGGCCATTTTCATCATGCAAAATGAGAAAATTTTGGTCATAGGATTTTAAAGAGCAACATTGACTTTGCAGCAGCACAACACTGGAGGGCAAAGTCCAGAAAGTAGCATCCTGCTAAAAAAAAACCCTTTCCTGTAACAGTTCATTGGGCATTATGTTAATTGGATCATCTGTCTAAATAGGGCCCATATGATGATTTTTCTGTAAATGTTTTCTTTATTTGAACACTGTGTATTAATCTGTGTACAGTTCCACATTGAAATTAACCTTGGAGACTGGATAATCAGAATCTGAGCTGAGTAGTGGACCAGTTTCTCATTATTCAGAGTAAGGGTGTCAGACATACCAGACATATAACCTACAACTATAAAGGTGAGGAAAAATTTAAAGAGGGAAATAAAGTGAACTTGGCAAAAGCCTTAATTCTGAAATTGTCATATTTCAGTTTATCTGTAATGATAAAAGAAAAAAATAAAATGATTTCATTTCAGGTAAATCAAACTGTATATAACACACAAAGAAGCTTTTCTGTCTAAAAACTGTTGAGTATATAAAATCAAGAAAAAACAATATTACTCAGACTCCAACATTTTTTACATTTTTTTTAATAAGACGGTTTTCTTAATGACAGGTTGACTTTTATACATTTTATACTTTTATACATTATAAACCCAAAGAATGAGAAATGAAATTTTGACTAATATTTGAGTTGCTAGAAATAAGCTTAGAAGGTGTTTTTGAATTTCCCACTTTTATGTGGTCCCTTTATTTTCTATTTAGGTGCAGTTGCACTGAAAATGTTCACAACACCTGATCTGATATAATGAGCCAGATTTTCAGAACAGGACAATTCTTTACGTACTGGCATCCTCTAGTGCAGCAACAGTAGATATTTCTGAAAGAAGGCTTAGAAAACAGAAGCAGAGAAAGCAAGCTGTGATATCTGCTGCCTCTCCTGCCTTTTTAAAATTCCATGGCCTGAGGCTTCCTCTTTAGTGATGCCTCAGAACAGGCAGCATTTGGAAATTTCCAGGTGCCAAGTGCACTTCTGGATACTAATATCAGGAAAATCCCATAGATGAGGGAGAGAAAGATCTTCTGCCATTAAAAAAAGGACCTGGTCCTGCAAGTCCAAGTGTGGTAAACAGTGCAAGTTCTAGTTTTGATACTATAAGAGCTACTAAAATAAAGCATTCCTTTCACTGCCTCTACCTATAGGGTTGAGGGTTCTCAGCTTCTTTCAAGACTGAGCCTAGAATTAGGGAAAGGAAGGAACTTTTGGCTGAACTAAATTCAAACCTATACCAAACAAATCTGCTTTATTTTGATTAGAGTCATAAATGATGGTTCAGTCCAATTATATCTCCAAAATAATTATCATATAGATGTATATGTGTATGAAATATGTTCAATTGACAGCTCTAGAAAATGAAATCTTCTATTTATCCACAGGACAGATACAGCACAGGCAGCAGCAGTTCAAGCTTCCTTGCACTGCTTTGCCAATGAGCAGAGAGAGGCCAGGTCTTATTCTAATTCACTAGCTCATCCAGCCCTAATTACTATTGACCTTGAAGTACTCAGACACATTTCTTTCCTTCAGAAGAATGAAAAGTTGTTACCAATCTTGTTGTGTCTGCCTGGGCCACTGTTTTTTAATGTTAGTTTGTATGGGATCCTTTACTTTACCTTTCTTTTGCGCCTTTTCATATTAATTTTCTTTTTTCTTCCTCACCTGAGCAGTATATATTTTCACCGTAATTCAACTCTCTCTTTCTCGCACTAAATAGAATGTTGTTTTTATTAAAGCACTCAACTATTACTGCAAGAATGCAAATGCCATTTCTTTTTCCCAACCTTAAATCTCTTATTGATATGAAATAAAAAAGAGTGAGAGGTACATGATGGAAGGGTTGAACTTGAGTGATTTGATTTTTGAACTAAAACTTTCTTTTGAGGCTGAAGCTAAATGACAGAGGAGCAGAATTATTCCAGATTATTCAAAATAAAACTGAATAGCAAAACACTGAAGAGTTGAGATACAGGAAAATGAGTTGAAAGGATAGAGTGCTCAAGAGCAAGGAGAAAATTACATATTTTGCGTATAAATGATGTAATTACCTCCTCAGTTTCGCAGGCAGAAATGGGCATCCCTAATTAAAACATTTTATTATCCTCTGGGGATTGACATATGAAATTAATTAATTAGATAAATAGATTAGATAGCTAAAAGCAAACAAAAAATCTAACAAGCACCACCATGTTTACAATATAATTTTCCAATACAACCTATAATCTACATAGAGTTTCAGTTTTGTAACAAGTTATCATACACATACTTTATTTCAAATCATTTATAGGGCTTGACATAAAAAGCCAAAAGCAGAATAAAATATTTACAGAAAAAGCAAATGATGGTATAATATGAGGAAAGGGAATTGAAAGCCTAATGGTCTGAGCATCATTGTTTTCTTCTGATTAATGCTGGAAACTCAAGACCCACTGTGTTTAAACTGTGCTGATGCTACAAGTGCTGTAATTAAGCATGAAAATGATTTTACAAATTCTGCATGCTGACTGTGTTCTACAAAGTACCCAGCAGAATCACCGATATGCTGTTAAAACCATAACTATGGAGTCCTGGTACTAAAGATCAACATGGCTATTACTTACTGTGTTTTTATTGATCAGTAATGTTCCAAGCCATCCTCTCTTCTCACTTGTCAAGTGATAAACAAGTTAAGAAATCTTTTGCAGATTCTGAGATAATGAACGTACTGTATTCAATCATTTGAAATGGTATTGTGCTACAAAGCAAGGCAAAATCTGAAAGGTGTAATGAATTTGAACAATTCCACTATCATTCATATCATCTGATTGACTGAATGTTGGCAAGAGACTTGGCAGACCAGCTTGTTAGTGCCCAGTACTGTGGATTGATGATTGATGAATCAGCTAGCATCACTGATGCTTCTCAAACATTCATTGATATTCCAAATTATCAAAAGTTCTTTAGACAGACCTTCATGTTTCATTTAACTTTTTTTTTTCTGTTGTTGGTCTCCATTTCAGCTGCCTACATAACTCTAGAGATAATACAATAGAATGACCATCTACAAAATGAAGAGTGCAACTCTCTCTTTCCTTCTTGGAACTGGAAGACTGATGCATAAATGCAGCAAAAATCAGACTGTAAATCTCAGAAGAACCAATGTTCTTTTCCTATTACCTGTACTTTTAGATTTGACTAAGTTAGTAATAGTAGAAGAATGAGATTTCTTGCACTATTTCCATGGCCAGACCTCATTCAAATCCAAACTAATAAGTGCACTTGAAAAAATATTAAAAACAAACTTTTGAACTTCAGAAACGATTCAGGTTTGGTTCAGTTTAAGGTATGGATATAGATTAAAGTCAGGCCAAGAAGTCTGGAATAAGTGTTCTGGTTTATGAAATCTCAGAATTCATAGATGTCCAGATCATAAGAGGAAAAGTAATAAAATAGATACACTGTAGCACCAATGGGTGCCCTTTAAAAAGTAGCCTGTTATGCTTATACCAAACCCATGATTTGTGAGTGTGTGTTAGGGTTTCAACTGACAAGATCTGCTACTTAAAAACTTTATATGTTTGCAGGCACAAAATGGCTTTTAACCTTCATAATCTGAATGAGAAAAAGACATAATTCTATTAACACTGCTGGAGAAACAGGAAAAAAATAAGCATAGGACAGGTAGTATGTTTCAGATAAGCTAAAAATATAACAGATAGAAAATGTGAGAGAGCTGTGAAAGTTGGTTTATTCATGGACACCAATGTACTGATACTGAAAATAATTTTTAACAGCAAAGCCTACTGTCATCTTGTATAGAAAGTAAAGCTGTTGAGTAAAGTACGGGATTATTCATGCTGGTTCAGGATCTGCTAGTGGTTAGGAAAAGATGCATTATCCACCTGTTTCAGTGAATTTCTTTGGTTCAGAGTATCAAGTTTTACTCAAAGAATGTGACTTTAAAACAAATGTAGGGCTTTCCAGTTTCTCTTTTTCTAAAGAAATATATTGTCCCACTACCCAACATATACAGTCTATACCTGATACACACTTCTTTATTTAATTATAAAGTTTTAGACTGTGTAGAAATTAATCCATTTTTATATCTATTCCTAGATGGATAATACATATATGCTCATATGCCAGCATTTATCTTTCTGGTTCACTCTACTGTGTAGGTAATACATCATTGGCGCAGTGGTACTAGTTATGATGTATGACAATAACACATAAAAATATTGTCACTTACGTAATGTATTATTCAAAATATGGAACTAAACAGAAAGATCAATATACTGAAGGTCCTTCGCCCCTCTCCCCTCACTTAAGGTAAGTTTGATGGATTTAGAGTAAAGAATCTATGCTCAGCAATTATCTAAAAGGTCTACCACATAGGCAAATTAAGTGAAAAATACCTTACTTTTCAACATAATAAAATTGCTACAATAGAGAAAACAAATTCAGCTGTATTACCGCTTCCTCACATATTTTTAAGATCACTATTATTTTCCATTAACTATTATTTTTTTCATGGATTTAAAGTGTGTAAATGTATGTATAGAGTTAGGTAAAGTTATTCTATTTGGGCTGGCAGCATTGCCAACCCCAGATGTTTAAAAATTATGAGGCAGGCCTAAGAAAATCATGAGATTTTTAAATGGTGGTAAATTTGAGATTAATTTTATTGGGCTTCCTGATTCTGAGCCTTTTAGGGTGCACTTGGGTCATGTTTCAAGCTCTTCCTGACAACTGTGAGAGATTGGAATCTGCTATTTTTAAAATGAAAACTGAAATCCTGAGATTCACATGAATGCAGGAGCTCTCTCTTTATGATAAACAGCAAATATTGCAAAACTTGTAATAAAATCTCAAGAGTTTGGGTTTGTCCAAATATTGCATGAATATCCTACTTCCTGGAAAAGCAACCAAAGACAACATAAAATAATATAACATACTTCTGCTCTGGGGAGAAGTCATAGAGACTTTGATGAGAAGGCCAGAAAAGCTCTCTTTTGTTATGAAGCCCTTTAGCCTACTGCCCTCAGTAGAATCAGAGCTGAGTGCAGACATTGCTTCCCTGCACTGTACTGAGCACATCACTACATTATCAGCGGTAGCATATTAGTTATTGTATTCTTGAACCCCCTCCGGGTACTTCACCTCCCTTGCTTGCTAGACTACTCTATTTACTCTCTGACCAAAGAAGTTTATGCTAGCATCTAACTAGCATTTTCAACTTTTAACTTTAGGATACTACTACTTTCTTACCACTTTCAGATACCATACAAAATCCTCTTCCTTAATATTATTTCCTTGAATCCTTGAAGATACGTATACAGTTTTATATCCCCTTAATCTCTTTTCCTCCAAGCTGTATAAATTAAGTTCCTTTGCTTTCTCTTCTGCTGTCATCTCCTAATCCTTGTATCATTTCATTTGTCCAATGCGCCACAACCCCAGTCACATAAGTTTCATAGAGCCTTGGACATTAATTTGTTTTCATATATAGAAGCTGAAGAGGTCTCAGGTTCTCTGCCACTGTTTTAGCTCTAACCATGCTTCTCCTGGACATTTCTAATCAGCCTAAAGGATTTTTTATCCTTTCGCCTGAGATCATTACTTATTGTAATTTCTATTTGTTTCCCACAGCACCCACAAAGTGCAAGGTTCTTTCCATACATAAAAGAAGCCATGATTCCTGCCCCAACAGCTTACAAGAAAAGCCTCTGATCCTGTATTAGAAACATCTAGCAATTATCCTGCACCCTTGTAGATTTCCAAGGAAATAAGTGAAACTCAGTACAATGTCATGGGTCTATACCAGCGGCCCCTTATGCAGTATTGGGGCTCCAGAGATTAAAAAAAAATGCGTTGTCTTGACATTTTAACATCAGTCCAGTATCTGATTCAACACTTTTGCACAACAGTGAGAGAAATAGATGAAATCCTAAATTTGTTGTGATGCATCAGTTCCATTATAATCAGTAAAGTAAGGGATGTAATATTATGTGATCATATATTTTAGGACTTTTAGTGTATTTTGTACTAATACTGCTTTAATACGTGATTTACTAAGGTAGTACAAAAGAAGGAAATTGTTCAGATGGAAAGACATTAAAAACTCTGAAGTTTATAGTCTACATCTATTGTCCCATGATAGTGGCCTCACAAGTTCATTTAGATCTTCCACTTCATAATTTTAAACTGTTATTTTTTATTTTAGCTACACTAAGTTCAAAACAAGTTCAGAACCTCAATCTGTAAGCCAGTTATTCAGAGAGGAAATTACTGCAACTTTCTGCTCCCAGTGGGGAGCTACTAAAACTGCCATGAGCTTTATAAGAACTGTGGAAGCTGAGGAGAAGCAGAATTTGAGGGTGACAAGCAGAAATAAAAAAGTATCATTGGTGTTAAGGAAAATCGGTATGTGTAGCTATGCATCTCAGAGTGCTATGGATACCTAAGAATTCCCCATGATGGCTAGAAAGTTCAATCGACAATCCCATTCTTTAACCTCTGAAGGGCAGATGGATTGATTTAATCATTTTAAGTGTAAGATTGGTACCATCATAACTTATTTTTTGGACTCTCTTCTTTGAGCGCATCCATCCAGAATGATGCAGCAGCTGTTGCTGTAGCACTCAGATATGGACACTGTGTCTCTTCCACTGTGTCTTCCTACCTCAGATACAAGAATTATTTCTTTGGCACAGCTACCAGCCTGACACCAACCCTCCTCTTTTTTTAACCGAGCATTCTAGTAATGCCTAGAAACCCCAAACAGGAGTGGGGCCCCTTTCTGCAGGGCCATATACAAACATGTAAAACCACATGATCCCTGATGAAACAGATCTAATTTATCTTAGAAATGACCAGCATTGACAAGTTATTTGTGCTAATGTTAAATACCACAAAGTATAAGGGGGCTTGTCACAGGCAGCAGGAACCCATAGGCACTTTTCACTGGTATTTAATGTGATCAACATGATCTTCCCCTTTACTGCCATGGATTGGTCCTACTTTCATAGTTGTACACTTCTCAGCATGCCTCTTTACAAAAATCACTATGATGCTATCCCTTACTATTTTAGTCCCATGATCTACGATTGGCTCAAATGCTACTTTATTTTTAAGAATGACTAGCTGCTTATCTGGATCTTTACAAGGTCCTAATATGATATTATCCTATAGAAATGTTACATGATGTGATGTTGAGGACATTCCAAACCCCAGTTTTTTAAGGTAGTAACATATTTTATTTCTAGAAATATAGACTCATAGACTTTAAGCTCAGAAGGGACCATTATGATAATCTAGTCTGACCTTCTGCACAATGCAAGCCACAGAATCTCACCCACCCACTCCTGTAACAAACCCCTAACATATGTCTGAGTTATTGAAGTCCTCCAATTGTGGTTTGAACACCTCAAGCTGCAGAGAATCTTCCAGCAAGTGACCCGTGCCTTATGCTGCAGAGCAAGGTGAAAAACCTCCAGGGCCTCTGCCAATCTACCCTGGAGGAAAATTCCTTCCTGACCCCAAATATGGCGATCATTTAAACCCTGAGCAGGTGGGCAAGACTCACCAGCCAGCACCCAGGAAAGAATTCTCTGTAGTAACTCAGATCCCCTCCCATCTAACATCCCATCACAGACCACTGGGCATACTTACCTGCTGATAATCAAAGATCAATATGAAATATAATAAAAGTCAGATGTTATAACTAAACAGACAAGGCAGGTGAGGTAATATATTTTATTGAACCAACTTCTGTGTGTGAGAAACACAACCTTTCAAGCCTAGGCAGAGCTCTTCTCCAGACCCAAAGAAGAGCTCTGTGTAAGCTTGAAAGCTTGTCTCTGTCACTCACAGAAGTTGGTCCAATAAAAGATATTACCTCACCCAAGTTGTCTCTCTTAATATCCTGTGACCAACAGGGCTACACCACCACTGAATGTATAACTAAATTGGCTGGTGGACAGATAGGTGGATGGATAGATAATATTCATAATGAATATGAATCATAAGTAGAAATTGCAATTTAACTTTCTTTTTAAGATCTTCTATTAAAGAGAGAGAGGAAAAAAACATCTAGAGAGAAGCCATTAAGTTTTAATGATCTTTAGTGGTTTTAAGATCATCAATATGTAAAACAAAAGAAGAGGAAAGGGTGTGTTTTCTGGAATTCAGAGAATGTCATTTCCATTTAGCCATAGAAAAATACGTTCAGAGGCTTTTATCTGTTTATAAACACAAACTAATAAAGGCACAATATTGTGTAACTTTTGGCAGTTGTATAGTTAAAATAAGAACTGTTCCCTCAGCAAATATCAACATAGGCCCATGTCTGAATTCAATATATTGACTTGCTCAGATGAAATATATATGGAATGGTTAACAAGTTTCCTTTTTTTTTTTTATTAGCAGACAATGCTGTCCAACTATGACTAACATAAAGCAAATCCACACAGCATACATTCTTACATTGCAAAAGAATCAGAAAAATGTCATGGAAATATATAGAAAGAAAATGCTGAAGTGCGTCCAGTAGGAGTCTCAGATCAGCCTATCAGTGAGCAACTAGCTCAGATTAAAAATCTTTGAAGGGAGCATATGCACTACCAGTCTCTTTAAAAAAAAATAAAAAAGGTGTCCCTCCACCTCAAAAAGAAGACCTTTGATGTTACCTCAGCACATACATATTTCTCAGGCTCTTGACCAAAGCCCATTGAACTTTGCAGATGTAAAGATGAGCCTTCCTTCCCAACCTCCGTAAATTAAATACAAGGGCCCTCAGTGCCAAGTTCAGCTAAGCCTGAGCTCTGTGCCATGATGTAACAAAACTAGAATTTTTCTCTAAGGAAATAAGGGGATTATATTTTTAAAAGCACATATAAGAAGACTGGAGATTTAAGGGATGGCCATGGGGGTACATTTATATCTTTTTCATTAAAAGATCTTTTGACTCCAGGGCCAAAAAGATTACGCAGTTGGTGTGACTAAGTTAAATGTCAATCGCAGGTTTAAAGCACAAACTAGGTATAATTTTTATTGGCTATTTGACCTTTTAGTTTATTTTCCTTTAGGGTGGATAATTTAAAAAACTCACTCCTGGGGTAATTTCTTTCTATTTTCCTCAAAAATCACCCCTTTTATTCACTCTCCTCATATTTATCCCAAGCAAAAGTGCATTTAAAAATCAAACAGAACAATTTGGATTAACTATATTTTAAGCAAAAGCAAAAAGTTTTAGTGACTCCTTGTTGTTTAAATCTGGGGGTGGAAACATGTATCGGGCAGTTTCTCACTTGGTATGAAGGCAATACCTGATCCAAAACTTTACAGTCATGGCAACTTTGAATATTTATAAGTCTTGGTCTTTTCATGGTACTTTCTTCTAAATTTATGATTTCAAATTATCTACAGTTTGAGAAAGTCAAAAGGAGAGGGAAAAGTATTGATCAGATTATACAGAGAAAATTTAATCTTGATCTAGGAATCAGTTCCTAATTTTCCTCCACAAGCCTTTTGCCATTATACTGTTGTCATGTAAAGTTATTTTGAAGTGAAACTGAAGGTCTTAAGTCAAAAGAAGTAATCTTAAATTTTTAATTATTCTACAAGTTATGCCCCACAGCAATTTTGATATTGTACCTTTTGTTCAACTCTAAACTCCATGAATTACTTATAAGTGAAGCAGATCAATATCTCAGAATGTCTTACAAATAATAATTTAATTCTGCTGCAAACTTTTTTTGTTCATTTCTCAACACATAACATATTTTCACATAACATAACACATAATATGTTAATAGCAAAAAATAACTTGTAAGGAGAAAAAGCTGTTTTCAGACAAATGTATGAGTTCAAGGAGAAGGCCAACAGTTCCATACAGACACCATCGTTCTACTGGTTCAAAGTCAAAGTTCTCAAAGCATTAAAGGATATTTGAATCATGACATGCAACTTTGATCTTTGCCAAGCAGAGCTGGTAAAATACAATGAAGAGATACTAGGTCACATGCTGACAGAGATTGTCACCCCATTCACCTCAAACCATGTAATAGTCTTATTGATGCAGAAAAACACATGACCTCCCCAGTTGCTGCCCTTTATCTAATCTTGGACTCATGAGGAAGGTCATTGAAAAGGTGGCGAAGGACTATTGCTACTGAACTTCCACACGGTATCTTAGAGCTCTCAAAGTGCAAAAGAAGGTGAATGGAGTGAATGCTGCTAAAAAAAAAAAAGTCATATGAATTATAGACTCTCTTTTTCAGTGGTAACACTTAACATCTGCTTGTGGTTTCAATATGAATCATGGCATATATTAACAAAGGCTTCTCTGGAAGCTTAGAGATATGAAAACTATCAGCAGAATCTCTAAAAGTAGCTCTTTTTTTCTTAAAGCACGGAGACAATGTTAAAGTAACAATCATGAAAAGGTTGAAGATGCCACATTCTTTTATTTTATTTATTGTTAATGTCTCTGGTTGGTATAAAAGCACTGGCTTGTCAGCCATTAAATCCTCTGTTTCTCCACAGAACAAGTAAAACTGGAATGCAGTGCTGCATGCTTCTTCAAATTACCACATCAACGAACCTGTTTTAGGACATTACCCTGAACTTTTAGTATAGTCTATGCTTACATGTAGGGTGGTCCAGGGATTAGAGCAATTGACTGAAAATCACATTTCCAGTCTTTAATTCTTACAACATCACTGTTTTACTGAGGCATTGGACAAGTCACTAAGGGCCAGAGTTCTAAAGGTATTTAGGAATTGGAAGCATTAGATTTCAATGGGAGATAGGTACTTACATAACTTTGACAACCTGGACCTGAGACACTTAAATCCCTATATCCCTCAGTCTTTAATCTGCTGGGTTTTATGATGTGGTCAAATTATTTTTACAGGCCAAGGCCATGGATGAACATGAGTGTGCTGACCTCCAAAGGTTCAACACAGTGCCAGAGTAGATAGTGGCACACACATCAGGTTTAAGACTTACAGGGGTCTGGCCACCTGGCAAAACTTATTTTCATCAAGGGTGTGTTTGACTTCATTGCAGGTTGGCTGGTAGGCAAGGAATACTGCCAGAAAAAGAAACAACTCCTCCTACTCCCTTTAGGCCTGGGGTAGCCAAGAGGATTACTTTGCATGAAGTACAGGCTTGGCTATCTTCAGTTTCACAGCCTAGCAAGTGTTATTGTGATGGATATTTTACTCTTGGCAGTCAACTGCCTACTCAGTCATGACTAGACCTAATTTATTAAGGGCAAATTAAGAGATGGAGGATTTATTGAGTTAAGGAGAGTTCCTGAATCAGAGCAAGAGGATTGTTGTTTAAGGGAGGATTAGATGTCAGAGTTGGACCTGGAAGCTTAATCATCTCCATTGGGAAACATCATTCCTGGGGTATCCAACAGGTCAAGTGTCCCTCCTTAGATCTGGGAAGAACAAGAGAGGTAATTCTGAAGTACAAACCAGGCAGTGGTCCATATTGGTAATGACCAGTTTTCCAAGTCATTCAGCCAATGAAGTGGGTGGATTTTGAGAGCTGATGCCGCGAACTGTGAGGAGGCCATCTGTGTACAGCTAAACCACCACAGTCTTGGCTCTTGACCAATTCTGCCTTAGTACAAAGTGAACACCACTTTGAACATGAGGGGAATATTAGGAGTGTGGAGAAATATACTCAACTCCCATTGAGTGGAGGATGAATTACTGTGGGCTGTCACTTTGGCTAATTTGAGTTATTTATTGAGCAGCACACTTTGCAAAAGGATAGCACATTATCAGAATCCTGATACATGGACTTACACTATTGGAGAGAAGGTTTCCACTGCGTATTGGCAGCAAGGAAGGATTCAGATGGGGTGTGGAGTTTAGGAAACAGCAATTGGTGGAGAGAAATCTAACAACATGAATTTGAGAGTCTACAAGGTGAGTCATGGTACTACAATAATGTGGGGAAGCTGGTATTTGCCCAGTCTACTGTATAGACAAGGGTGGCCTTAGACCAAATGGTGCCTAGGTAAGGAGCATCTTCAGCACCCTTATCCATTTGTTAAACTTTTGAATACCTTTTTATTGCATTTGTAGCCCATTTCAAGACTCTGGTGCATGATTTGGATGCATGATTTATCCCTGTCATAAGAGATAATAAACCTGGTCTATTATCCTGGTTGGTTTTTTTCAGATATTTTCCAATCAAATTTGCCCCTTGCTGCAAACTAGATTGCAATTGAGCTTTTTGCTTCCTATATTGAGCTCCTTTTGGGGGCATCTTTTATTTCTTATGGGGGAAGGCAGACAGTGTTAGAGAATGCAAAAAAATCTATGTTCCATAATCTTATTAAGTCATCAAACATGGCAAAAGTAGTAACAGTATTTCTTTTATATTGTTGCATAGATAGGGGTTCGATAGATCTTTCTGGCATCTCATTAAATATGTCCTTTATGAGTTGCTGCTTACACTCTTCAAGTCTTAAAACACAAGTACATTTTCACAATTACACAATAAAACAAGGTGCACAATATTGCAGCTGGGATCCCACTTCACTTCAGTTTGTTCTTATATCTCACTGACTGACTGGTAACACACTGCCTCTTATATACCTGTGAAGGCATAGCTGACAACATTCAAGAAGAGGAAAATATAGCTCTCAGAAAGCCTAGAAGATTCCACAAGATTGTACAAAGATCCAGAACATTCTAGAAGGGTAATGAAAAATGAATTCACATACAGAATACCTGAAACATTTTACTTCAGACATTCTATTTTCCCATTTGTCACTAACAACAAAAACCAACACTCCTAGCCTGGTGCCCCACAACACTGGTACCCCAGGTGGTCATCTGCCTAGTGTGGAGGATGTAGATGCCAGGACATTCTTTGTTAGTGGGGAAGAGAGTTACCTCAGAAAAGGAAATTTCAATTTATGGTGATGTCAAAGACTGTGTATTGTTCAGGTTGCCTGCTAAAGTGAAATCCCATTCATTTGAGATTGGAGAGGTAACGTGCAGCACAGTTTAGAAAAGGAGCCCAACAGGTTATGCCTATCAGTAACATTATCTGAATGCATTCCAGGATAGGGAAGCATCATAGGGGTCTGTTTCACTGACACCCAGAACTGGAAATGTATTTAGTGAAAGGCATCTCCTAAAGAAGTTGGAGAATAGGGCTGGGATTCCTAATGCCTAATACAGCAAGGAGACTACATCATTTTCCCAGTTTCTTAGCGCTCATATGTGGGGGAGAACAATGGGGCCCCAGCAATGGGCTATGACCAGCTGTGGAGGGCTGACGGTAGCTCTCCACTACGTGGAAGTGACTAAGGAAGGACTCATAACCTGCACTGTAGAAGATAGTGCTGGATCTTTCCCACACGAGTTAAACTAATAAAGCTGTGAGCTAATTAAACCCCATTCCTTGCATTTTGTTTTTCTTCCTGTGCAGCTAAGACAATGGCTTCTGTGCATTACTCTGCCAAATAGTAAATTTTAAAAGAAGGCTTCCTAAGCTAGTTATCTCAGAAGCTTTTCCCCCAAAAGGGATTCCTTTCATATTTCATATATTTTCCAGTTTTCCTCCACAGAATCAGGGGCTAAGGTCTGTTCACAGTTACATTTTATATATCCAGAACAGTGCTACTGATTTAAGTGGCGTTACTCAGGCTTTACACTGATACAACTTTGTGATCTGAATTTGGGTACTGTACTGTACAAGACCTTTTTTCCCCCTCCATTTTATCAAGATGTTAAGTATGGAGGTTAGGACACAAGGATATTTCCCTCCCATCCTGTAAGCTTCAGTCAACTTGGTCAAAGAATCATTACTGTCAATATGTGGGTGGACAATTTAATATATATTCCCAATTATATTTTATATTTACAACACTACAAATAGATTTTAAAATATTCTTAATATATTTATTCTTTATTTAATCATTATAGCTTGTTATAGATTGTGTGTGTATATATATATTATAGTAACTGTTACTTTTACATTGATCTTGTTGTGCAGTGATTTTAGTTACTGTGTAAAGTGATTTAAAACCAGGGAACACCAGTCTATAAAATAGTGTAATATCACATAATGCTCATAAAAATACTTGATTAACATTTTTGACAGCACTCTCAACTGAAATAAACAGACTATACTAGATTTCAACATCTGGTCCCCAACAATTCTTGAAGGGGTGATAACATTTTCTTTTTTCCCTTTGCAATTGCTGGCCATTTTCCCCATCAACTTTTCATCAAGTAACAGCTGCTACTTTAGAACCTCATGTATTCATGTCTAAAATGCGGCTGATGCTCACTTCTGTTTATTTCTACATGCTATAGTTTTGCATTGGGTACAATTCAAAAAGACAAATGACTTCATGTGCTTTGAAAAGATGACATCTCACCATTTAGAAAATAACCTCTTATTTGTGTTTATACAATACCTGCACAAAAAGATGCTTCAGTGCTATGTCTCATCCATAGCAATCTCTCCCCTCAAGGAAAAGGACAATGCAACAAAACCCCTTTATTCAAACTTGTACTTTCAGCCACTGTCATGTTATCCTTTAAAGCAAGCCTTCAGCACCTAACAAAAGCTATCTTCACTTAAATTGGTCAGTGGGATATAGACAATAGCAATACTTGAAGTATTGCAAAAATATCCAAAGGATGTTTGTGCTATATAATATCTACTACTCTGTTTGCTTGTAGCCAGAGATGAGAATCTTTGGTTTAAAACAAAACAAAAAAATGTTTTAGTACTTGAAGTTCTTGTATGTCAGACTTGGTGTTTGCAGTTGATATTTTAGCACTGCATTATTTCTCTTCTGTAAGGAGCAGCTGTCTCTTGAACAATAACTCAGTAATTCAGAAAAAAAATGTATGACTAAATTGTTGTGTTTTTCTATTACGGACAAATGGGATTGCATGGACACAACTGGACTATGAAGTGACTGAATAGTTTGGAATGCACAAACACATCACACCCCTGAAGTGATTCAGCAGCATCAGCTAGAGCAGGCACCAACTACTGGTAATTAATTGCATCTATTTGGTACAATTCATTGACATTTGATTCACAGGATCACAGCTGAGGTGGTTGGTGCTGGCCACATGAGTTGGAGTCCCGTGAGCAGGGATACAAAAGCGGTGGTGATTGGTACTCCCAGTCTCAGAGCTCAAGAATTGGGATAATGCCCTTCTCTGCAAGTTGGGCAACAGACCACTCAAACTTGAGAGTAGGGATGGATTCAGTGGGAGACATGGGCACTTGCTTAAAGCCTGATGGTCACTTCATACAGTGGTCAGGCCTTGAAATGGCTACAGGCTTCAGCACTCACTGGCATAATGTGCACTAGGTAGACCAAGAAAATGTTAGGATTCTCAGGATTTAAGCAACAGACAAGGCGAAGACCCATGGAGGCTTAGGGCAGCAGAAGTCTCCTGCTTTTTCACGGCTGCCAGGACTGGATGCCTCAAAGAGATATCTTTTTAAATCAAAGGTTTCATAAAGTTTAGGTCACTTGGCCAAAAATTATAATTCCTGTTTCCATCATTATTGCCTCCTACCATCCTCACTGGAATGTCCACGCCAGCTAGGTGTGGGTTTCTGTTCACTCCACTTAAGGTGCAGTTTAAGTTAATAAAATTGCAGCCCTTGCATGTAACCACACTGCTGTGTCTGTGTCTCATTATTTTCATGTCCATATCATTGAGCTCTTCAGGCAGAAGGTGGAAAAGTGCTTGATAAATATTAATTTGAGATAGGTAAATATAATTGTCCCTGTTTTACAGATGAAGAAACAGAGCACAGATATGTTAAGTGACTTCAGCCAAAGACCACATACTGAATACATTGCAAAACCAGGAATAGAATCTGACACCCAGCAGAATATTGTAACAAGTATTTCACACTTCCTTTCTAATGTCACACAAGCCATTGCATACAATAGGATTAACATAGTACAAACAATTATATATGGAGTATAGTATCAATATAAGGTCTAATGAAAAACAACAATACACCCCCCCCAAACAAAAACAACAATTGTCAACATAGAAAATATCACTCCTGGAAAATTCAACATTTTATGGAACAGGATACATGTCATGTACCTGCCTATTCTCCATCTTTGTATATTAGCATTCATCTATTTTATGATCTCATTGAAAAAATAAACTAATCCTGTTTCATGGATGTCCAAGATATACCACACTCCATTTATTTGTTTTAATACTGACCATGATTAATGACCAACAACACTTTGGATTTCTCAGTTTTAATGAGCATGATAAATTGCAGTACATCAAGGTAATTTAATATGCTTATGTCACATCCAAACTGAAAAAGTATAAATTATATCATAATTAAAAAGCACAACTTTAAACTCAATCTCAAGCAACAGGCTGCTATTTGAGAATCCTGGCTCCATGTCACCATGAAATGTTGCAAAAACAAAGGGCTGCTAGTGAATCCTTTCTATTCTTATGTGAAAATGAGATCATGCTCATGAGTAAAGACCATTCACAAAATTAGGTCCTGCAGGACTACCTTTTGGTGCATCTAACATTTTAACATGAACTCTGAGCTCACCTCTGCTTAATCAAGTTTACAGTTGTCTGCTTCCCAGTTCCTGGACCAGATGGGAGCCAAGATGGTCCCCAACACAACACTGAGCAGCAGCAAGGGCTGCTTTTGGTTATGGCAGCTGAATAATTCTGATAGTATTGTCTGATGATTTGATTAAGGGACAAACATTTGTCCCCATGCCCTCATTCTCTCTGCATTCCACTGCTTGACCCAACCTGTCCATGGCAGAAATTGGGAAGGTGGACGGGTAGGGTGAAAGCATGTGGACTAGTCTAGGTCAGTTCTATGGTAGCTAAGGAGTCCCCCATATTATCAGAAATCCTCACCTGCTCTCAGAGTAACTTACCTAGTGCTTTGCCTCTTTTGAGGCAGCACCAACAAGCAAATTTGAAATGGAAGATCTTCCCTTTTTTTTTTAAAGGGATGATGTTTATCATTTTATTGCCACTATAAATTTTAATTATTTCACTAAACATTTTTTGTGAAATCCTTTCTGTGGTACAGTTTTATTTCGGAACAGACTATCTGGTGCAAAACTCCTATGACTATAATTACTCTACAGGAATATGATGAACAATGAATAGTGTTCTTTCAACTTTTCCTCTATTTTTCTATCAATTAAAGTTTTCATTTTTGCTTCTTGTTAGCTGGTCTCCTGGTCTTCCTATTGCTGCCTCAGCACACCCCACCAGCCTAGCCCTACTGACAAAAAGCCATGATGCTCTTACTCCATAGAGTCTTGGTGGTGGGGATTCCACCCTAGAGTGTGGAGAGGTAATCACAATATCAGTAAGGTGACATACCACCTCTTCATCACAGAGAGCTCTGACAGATCAGGTTCTTCTCCACTTTCTGGAGTAAAGGGAACAATTAAGATTAACTTCTAAGATATAACTGAAGATTACTAAATTGTGGGCTAGATAGTGACTGGGTTTTGTTGGGAATGGGAAGAGGGGGAAAGATCCTTTCTCCTTTTATGCACCAGAGAAGAGAAGCTTTAATCACATTCCTTTTCACTCAGAGAACACAAAGAATATATGGATATAATGCCACTGTCAGCATGAAGTACCAGATTTGTAAAGGTATTTAGGCATCTAAAGAAGTACTTCTGGTGTGATTTTTAAAAGCTCATAGGAACCTGTCATAAACAGATGGTTAAGGGTTAATGTCTCTTTTACCTGTAAAGGGTTAAGAAGCTCAGTGAACCTGGCTGACACCTGACCAGAGGACCAATGGGGGGAAGAGATACTTATCTTAGTGGAGGGAGGTCTTTGTTTGTGCTGTTTTTTTGGTTCGTTGTTCGCTCTTGGGGCTAAGAGGGACCAGGCATACACCCAGGTTTTATCCAATCTTTCTGAATCAGTCTCTCATGTTTCAAAATAGTAAATAATAGCCAGAAAAGGCGGATTAGTCTTATGTTTGTTTTCTTAACTTGTAAATGTGTCTTTTGCTGGAAGGATTTTTACCTCTGTTTGCTGTAACGTTAAATCTCAGGCTAAGGTGGGGGGAGTCCCTCTAGGCTATATGAATCTGAATTCCCTGTAAAGCATTTTACATCCTGATTTTACAGAGATAATTTTTACTTTTTCTTTCTTTTATTAAAAGCTTTCTTTTTTAAGAACCTGAGTGATTTTTTTCCTTGTTTTAAGACTCAAGGGGATTGGGTCTGAACTCACCAGGGATTGGTGGGGGGAAAAGGAGGAAGGGAATGGTTAATTCCTCTTTGTTTTAAGATCCAAGGAGTTTGGATCTGTATAGCTTCCCGAGGCAACCCAGGGAGGGGAAATCTGGGCGGGGGGGGGAAGGTGGGGGGATGGTTTATTTCTCCTTGTTTTAAGACCCAAGGGGTTTGGGTCTTGGGTTCCCCAGGGAAGGTTTTGGGGGACACAGGAAGTATGCCAAACACTACATTTTTGGCTCGTGGCAGCGTTATCAGATCTAAGCTAGGAATTAAGCTTAGAAGGGTCCATGCAGGTCCCCACTTTTTGGACGCTAAAGTTCAAAGTGGGGAAAAAACCATGACAGAACCTAATTGCCAAAATGGGAGTTAGGTTACTTAGCATTTTTGAAAAACTCATTAGGTATCTATCTACATCTTTAGCTGCCTAAATACCTTTACAAATCTGGTGCTAGTTTTTTGAGAGGTACCCCTTCTTCTCCCCCTCCACACAGGAAAAGAAACTTGGCCCCATTTGTTCAAGAGCTGAGCAGAAGAAAATTGAATTTGCAAAATGCCTCTGGTATGCGGTAGCAGAGCTCCACACCATATTTTAGCATGAACTGTGCCATAAAAGCACAGTGTAGCATTAGAGGTATATAGGACTTTTTTTAAAAAAGCTTTCAGGCTTACAAATTGGGCTCTGACAATGGGAAGAGCAACATCATTTTTTCCGTGCAACAGCACAGAGCACAATACACATCCCATTCTTTTTTTCTTTTTTAAAGCATTAACTTATAAGGTCACAAACATATGCAATTTTAATGCCATCAGTGTTGTTTTAATGTTTTGTAATCATAATGTTTAATTTGCACTGCTCTTAGAACTTTAATTACAAAGCTAAATTGTACTAATATCCATTAGGTACTTCCTAATTGAAGGCACATCATATGTCTGATGTGTCAGTACTAATTGGTGTAATTAAATTCTAATATGCATCAGTAGCGCATTTAAAAAGAAGTATAAAAAACAGAGGAAGGAAGAAGTTAGTTTGAGAAACTTCACAGACCAAGAATAATCTTCACAAAAAAGTTAGTGCAGGCTGCACTTCTTGTCTATTTTATCTTCATTTATACTCAAAACTATAAACACTAACTACCACAATAGAACTTTGGTTGACCAATTTTCATTTTTACTAACTATAGCCTCAGACTCACATTTACTAACACTTTATTTCAAATAAGTTTATAGCCTTCCCTTCATTACTCTTTCCTCCCTTCTTATTTTGTACTAAAATCTTTTGGCTAAATCTATAGCAGAACTTGGAGCAAATGAGGAAGATGGGGATATATAAAGGCCATTTTTTAACACAACCACAATCACTAAGTCCCATTATTTGGTGAGGAGTGGAGCACTGCAATCTGGACACAACTGACCAACCCATCCAGTCCCTCAAATGCTTCCTCTCAAAGCCTACGCCAGAGTGCAGTAAGAGGGCCTGCCCCAGAGCTAGCTATGCCAGCTTTAAAACTAGCTGAGGATCCCTCTAGTTTGGAGACGGTATTTAAGATGTTTTTCCTATGTCCAGAATAGACTAAAAGGAATTTAGCATAGACTAAGATTTCTCCTTCTATATTTTAACTATGTGAAACAGCATTATTTCAGTGCATATATGTCTTCCTATGAAGTATGACTGAAGCACAAAGATTCATGCAAAGATATACTGGCTTCAGTAGATATAAACAGTGCCTACTGTTTAAACTGACTTTTTAATTTTCTAAATAAAGTTCACTTTCTCGCCTCACATTGGCTAATTGATATTCAATCTGATTTGGTTTATATGGCTCTACCTTGTAAAGTGCTAATATTTAAAGAGGATCTCATTGATGCTTTTAAAGAGATACCCAAGAATTGAGTAATTCAGAATAACCCATTTTCAAAAGTGAGCAGTGATGTCCTATTGGCAAGAGAATTATTGGGGGGTCAGAATTGGCTAGATGGTACAACAAATATCCTGGAATCAAGATATAGCCTGATATTTACTTGTGAAAATTCTTAGAGAAACATGCTGTCAAAATGTGTATGTTCATAGACTCTCCATTCACAGAGTGTTTAGGTCTCCTAGCTCAGAGATGAGACACCTGGGTATAATATCCTCCTGAGGAGTCACCTTGGGATACTATTTGACTTGAATTCATTCCAAAAATTGTAGTAATTAAAGCATTCAGCCATTTTCTTCCTAGATCTCGCTCTTTTTATTATTTTTTTAATTCAACTTTGTAAACTAAGTCCATTTTTGCTACTTAAACTTGACTCGTTTTTAAAGTAAAGCTACTGATTTTTTTTTTGTAATAGTAATCTTGTGTGATTTGTAACAATGGTAAGACAACATTTTAAGATCCACATATGATTTAAAGTTAGCGTCCCTTAATAGAAAATGTTAATCTTTCTATAGGTTTTTTTTTTCCAACCCTGTTTGTCATATCCTAACTATATCATTCTAAAATATATTTCAGAAAAAAATTCTGAAGGTTATATTCCTCCTTTACACTTTGTAGATTATTTTAAGTCTTGCATTGATAAAGATCTTTTCTGATTTAATCATATATTCTCTGACTTTTCCACAAGAGCTAGTTGCTAAGAGACAATTTGAATGTTTGTGTTGCTTGAGGAGGACATTAGAATGTCCCAGTTCAGCTTCCATGCACAGCATCTGTGGAGGAATATGGGATTCCAGCTTTAAACTCAAAACAAGAATGGATTAGCTTTCAGAATTTAAAATGAAGTAACTTGCACCAAGAAGGCCCAAACAATGTGTTGCTCGATTGATGAATGCCAGCGCGTCTCTCACTAATTTACATAATTATTGATACTATTTGCACTCTTTTTATCATAAATATATAGGGGTTCTTTTTTGCTATATCTGCCAGGATAGCAACTTCTCTTTGCACCACTGGAAATCCTTTAATTGTGGCATAAATAAATCAGGAGGATTGACACATTAATTAAAAAAGTAGGCTTGTTGGATGATCACTTCTACAGTTTTCTCTTTTTTTATCTTCTGCTATTTTAATGTAGTTCTCCTTTCTCTGTCTAATTCCATTGATCTTTTTAAAATTTTTTTTTCTTTTACTTGCATTATTTCTTCACTTCTCTTTTTTTTCTCATTTCTATTTTTGTTCTACTGTTAAAACTAACACTGACATATGTTGGGCTCTTTGATCATGCAAGGCTGGGAAAGCCTAACTTTTCCTAGAATCTGAAATCGGAACTAATATTCATGAAGATGGCAGCAGCTTCTAATTCCATTCTTGAGCACCGTGCACTGCAGCACAATGGCAGGTTTATTATAATAATGGCAGGTTTAATAATTGAAATGCTAAAAACCAGAAAATTATGGAGCCTGCTGAATACTATGGAATCTAAAATATTATTTTGCTGATGATTTTCCAACAGCCCTGAAAATCTGTCCTGGATCTCATTACACATTTATTTTTGACACATTTTTTTTACCTCCATCTATATCAGAATTGCTTTTGCAGAGTTGTTATTGATATTTTAATGAACATTCAAACTAAAAATTCAAATTGAGATTGAAGCTTCAAATTAAACACAAATTGAAAAACATTTTCAAATGATTAATGAGAAAAGCCTGTACCATAGATTTTCATTTTATTGTTACTGTAATTAGCAGTATCTAGGTGTTAAACTAAGATTTCATACTTTATGGCAGCATTTTGTAGAAGTGGTTTATGCTTAAAGTTTAATAATCATATGCATACAAATATAAGTGATAATTATCTATATTTAAGAGGTTTAAAGATTAGATACTGAAAATGCAATGGCAAAGTTGGTACAGCAGCATTTTTTAAATCTTAGCCTCAGTTAGTTTTCACTAACGGAGGAATTTCAATGTCAGCCTTATATATTTTTACTCATCCTCCTTGACCTTTTCTCCTCTTGACATGTGTTGACATCAGAAAAACAACATTGCCTACAAAAGTCTATAAGCAAGGCATTCTGACACATATCACATTGCACTTTGGTAAAAAAACACCCATCACATGCGCTACAGACCTGTTGACACTACAACACATTGAAAAAGAAAAACAGTTCTCTAAAACAAATACTAGAAATATACAGTCATTGTATAATTGCAATTAAATTCCTGCAGTTACAAATTACTGAGGGTCAGAAAAGTGATAGCAAATAACTAAGTATGTGCTATTCTTGTGATAAATTTTTAAGCATGGGCATCTAAATCCATATTTAAACAGGCAAATGCCTGACTTAGCAACTGGAGCAGCATTTAGGTGCCCACGTTGGAAAACGGGATTCAGTGATTATTTGTTAAGCACTAACAGTATGCATGGCACTGTACAATGAATGAATGAATACGAGCACATTCTATCCTTGGAGGAATTTTTCATTTAAATGACAAACATCTGATGAGATGCAGATGATGACAGATTTTTTTTAAAATGATATTGGCATTACTTTGACTTACACTGACAGTTGTGATCTTCACAGAAAAAGAAATGCTGTGGGTTGCTGAACTTGCTTAGAATCTCTGCCATTTCTAGATTACTGAAATCATACAAGGAGTTGGACATAACTACAAGATTCTGTCTAATATATGATGATCACTTCAGATAAAACACCCCCCCCTTCTCAAGGTCCCCCCAATTCAGTGTTAGGCAAAGCATGCTGAATTACTATATACTCAGGCCCAAATTCCACAAGGTGCTAAACACTCTCCACTTCCATTCAAATCACTGAGACAGGGACACTAGGAAAGGGTGGATCCCACTGCTGTTTCTTTTCAAGCAACAAACTGCTCAAAGACCTTCTTCTGTTTAAACACCTTGTGGTTTATTTCACAGTGTTGTGCCACCACCTATACACAAACTCATGCAGCTTCGTATTTACAGTATCACACAATCCTTAGCTCATTTGGTCAAAGAGGAAGGAAAACAAAAGTTATCTCCCCCCCATAAGAGAACAAACTCACAGCTATGTGAGCCTGAACAGCCTGCCAGGCCCTCACTTCCTTCCTCTTGGGTAAGGGTTAATTAGCCTTTTGGGCTCTCCTCAACCCATCCCAATCCACTAATTAGTCACATCTTTTTTCTAATCAGGGCTACTCCAAGCAACTACTTGTAGTTTCAGTGACCAGAGTGCTGCATCAGTTCCTGTTTCTAGCACTGTATCACAGATCCTCAGTGCCTCACCAAATCATGGCCACAGAATCTTAAGGCAGCATTTGTACAGAGTAAGAGCTAGTTTTCAATTGGGAAGGTCTAATGAGGCAAATCTGAACAAGACAATCAAAGTAATTTTATACAGAAGACAGGACAAAGTCACTGGTGAAGAGTGTATCAGTGCTATTTGTTTTCCGGGATATAGCACTCAAGTATTAGATCATTTCAAAACAGTATAAATAAGTAGGGTTTGGTTTTTTTAAAAATCTTTTCATCATTTGACATTGTAATCTCATTACATGGAAGCCAAGTTTTGCTTTTTTAATTTAAAAAGATTTCCATAGTAATAAGAGTTTTGAGGCCTCAGCAAGTAGTTGTGCTGCTTGTAAATGTACTAGACTCTCTGCCTGTGTACTGTTAGTTTTCTGGGGAAAGTCCTAAAAGAATGAAGAAGAAAACAGCCTAATTTGCTATTTTGGAGGATGCATGAGAAAAATAATATACACACAAAATGGCACCAAGAAGCATACGTAGAAATAAATGTATGCATGCAGTACAGTTTTGTTAAGTGACACTATAATGGTATGATTTAAGGCTTATGACAGCAAATGCATTTCCAATGGTTAATAATTTCAACACCTGCACACACTTTAATAGAAAATCAGAACTGTACTTTCCTACTCACTAACCAACTTTCTTTGACAATATCAATCAGGTCCTCTCAAGTTAGTTTAGACACAAAGAGTTGGATTTTCAAAACATTTGGCGTCTAATTGTGCTGTCACTGAAGTATCACTGAAGTCCATGATACTTTCCCCATCAGTTTAAACAGAAGAAAAGATAGGCCAATGCTTTTGAAAATCCCACCCTAAATTTAGATTAATGGGATGCTAGTGTGGTGACCCTGAAAGGCATGGAGCTTGGTTCCACAGATACTCTTTAACTCATCACAGAAGACCTGGATGGCTTCAGGTCTGAGGGCTTGTCTACATCACAAAGTTGCAGCGCTGGTGAGGGGGTTACAGCGCTGCAACTTAGGAGGTGTACACATCTGAAGGCATCACCAGCGCTGCAACTCCCTGTTTGCAGCGCTGGCCGTACTCCCGTTTTGTCTCGGGTGTAGAGGATCCAGCGCTGGTGATCCAGCGCTGGTAATCAAGTGTAGACACTTACCAGCGCTTTTCTTGACCTCCGTGGAATAAGCAGGTATCCCAGCATACCTGAGGAAGCCTCTGGTAATCAAGCAGGTCTCCTTCCCCGGTTTGCTCTCGCGTTCCCCGAACCCCCGAACAAGCAGGTCTCCTTCCCTGCGGTTTGCAGGGGGGTTCGGGGAACGCGAGAGCAAACCGCGGCGAAGCTGGTCTCCTTCCCCGGTTTGCTCTCGCGTTCCCCGAACCCCCCTTGAAGCCGCCCAACAGCGCTGCAGTGTGGCCACATCTAACACCACTTGCAGCGCTGGTTGCTGTAAGTGTGGCCACTCTGCAGCGCTGGCCCTATACAGCTGTACTAATACAGCTGTAACAACCAGCGCTGCAAAATTGTAGATGTAGACATACCCTGAGTTTGTACGTGTAGGTCACCTAAACTTCTGAAACATGCCCAGAACTCATAAACCTTTTGATAGCATATAGGTAGGATTTGTGCATGAGAGATGACCCTTGTATGTATTAGAGAAGTCGAATTTGACCATCATTGACCAGGCAAAGTTCCCACTTAAATTAAAAGGAATTTTGACTGAATTAGAACTACAGAATTTGGCCCTAATGACTGAATTGCATAAATTATATTCTGGACTATTTGTAACAAAATAAAAATCATTCTTAAAAAAAGAAAAAAATGCTTTGCCTAGTTGTAGGCCTTTTTAGGATTATGGAATTTAAAATTTAAGGCCAAGTTCTGAAGAATTTAATAGAAAAATCTAATTTTATAGAATTTTGAACCATCCCAAAGAATATAACAGGTAAATATGTCCCTACATAGAATTCTGTAGATTCTAATAAAATTGTGATGGGTATGACTACTTTAGTAAGTTATTTTGTTTTTTTAGAATAATATATTCAGAATTCTATTGGTTTCATGCCTACTAAATTCTGTAGGATGTTTGTGTAAGACAATCCTTGCATGTGGACTCAACTTTAGTTGTACATTTCTGAGATCAGAATTGTATGCTCAAAATTTTGCACACACAATTTTAGACATCTAAGCTCATGCATATTCACCCATAACTGTCATGTGCATGTATAAATGTAGGTAGTTAAGAGTTCCTGGGTATTCAGGCATGGAAACATATGCATACACAATATTAGACTTTTAAATTTAGAGATGCCTTAAAAAACCATATCCCTTAATTTGACAAGGAATTATATCTCAGGAAAGTTTAATACAATTTCAAATTTCCTCTGTGGCATTAACTAAATATAGAACCTTCTGAAGAAAAAAGGTGGTTGCTTAAGGTATTGAACTATATGTGTATCAGAGTCCAATGTTGCAAACATCAGACTCAAACAGATCAGAGAAATGAAGATATTTTCTAGCTCCTGACTGAAGCTTGAACCACCTCCGAGTAAACTTAGGATCATCTCTGTGGTAACTTGCAAGGGCATGGACAAGATGCCAAGTTTGGCACGCTGTATTTAATTTCTTCCTTATAATAATTTTTCATACGTTCCAATAACAGAGGTCCATGACATCTGGCTATTACTGCTGCAATACCGCAAACATGAGTGATATTCTGTGTAAGCTGATAAGTAAATAAAAATTTTCTTATATATAAAGAGAACATCAGAACTAGAATATTGTCATAGGACAATGGTATTGTTCTGCTTTACCTTGGCATTTTTCAATTAAATGTTAAGCCTAAGTCAAACTAGAAGAGACTGATCCTGTGACAGTCTGTTGCAATAGCTGTATTTTGTTATACCAACTGATTGCATATTTGATTTTCTGAGGCACATATTTTTTATTCTTTGCAAGTTGGCACAACACTCTGAAGAGTAAACTTCCTTTATGTTTTGGCCAATGAAAAAGTAAAATATTAATACAAGATTAGGTTTTTAACAAACATTAAGAAGATTAAGTTAAAACAAACAAGAATGCTGTCAGCTAAAATAACACTACTGATGCAGGAATCATAGAACTGGAAGGGACTTCAAGAGGTCATCTAGTCCAGTCCCCTGCACTCATGGCAGGACTAGGTATTATCTAGATCATCTCTGACAGGCGTTGTCTAACCTCCTCTTAAAAATCAACAATGATGGAGATTCCACAACGTCCCTAGGCAATTTATTCTATTCCTTAATCACTCTGACAGTTAGGAAGTTTTTCCTAATGTTCAACCTAAACCTCCCTTGCTGCAAATTAAGCCCATTACTTCTTATCCTATCCTTCGAGGTTAAGAACAAAATATTTTCTACCTTCTCCTTGTAACAACTTTGTATGCACTTGAAAAATGGTTATGTCCCCTCTCACTCTTCTCTTTTCCAGACTAAATAAACACATTTTTTTTTCAATCTTCCCTCATAGGTCAGGTTTTTGAGATCTTTAATCATTTTGTTGCTCTTCTCTGGACTTTCTCCAATTTCTCCACATTTTTTGTGAAATGTGGCACCCAGAACTGGACACTATGCTCCAGTTGAGCCCTAGTCAGTGCTGAGTAGAGGAGAAGAACTACTTCTCGTGTCTTACTTACAACACTCCTGCTAAAACATTCCAGAATGATGTTTGCTTTTTTTGCCACAATGTTAAACTGTTGACTCACATTTAGCTTAAGCCACTATGACCCCCAGATCCCTTTCCACAGTACTCCTTCCTAGGCAGTCATTTCTCATTTTGTATGTGTGCAACTGATTGTTCCTTCTTAAGCAGAGAACTTTGCATTTGTCCTTATTGAATGTCATCCTATTTATTTCAGACCATTTCTCCCATTTGTCCAGATCATTTTGAATTTTAGTCCTATTTTCCAAAGCACGTGCAACCCCTCCCAGCTTGGTGTCAACTGCAAAATTTATAAGTGTACTCTATACCATTATCTAAATCATTGATGAAGATATTGAACAGAACCAGACCCAGAACTGATCCCTGAGGAACCCCACTCATTATGCCTTTCCAGTATGACTGTGAACCACTGATTACTGCTCTCTGTGAATGGTTTTCTAGCCAGTTTTGCACCCACTTTATAGTAGCTCCATCTAGGCTCCATTTCCCTCATTTGTTAATGAGAAGGCTATGTGAGACAGTATCAAAAGCTTTACTAAAGTCAAGATATACTATATCTACCAATTCCTCTCTATCCACAAAGCTAGTTACCCTGTTAAAGAAAGCTATCAGGTAGGTTTTTCATGGTTTGTTCTTGACAAATCCATGCTGATTGTTACTTATCACCTTATTATCTTCTAGATGTTTGCAAATTGATTGCTTAATTGTTTGCTCCATTATATTTCCATTTATATTTAAACTGACTGGTATGTAATTCCACGGGTTGTCCTTATTTCCCTTTTTGTAGATTGGCATTATATTTGCCCCTTTCCTGTCTTTTGGAATCTCTCCCATCTTACATAACTTTTCAAAGACAATCATTAATGGCTCAGATATCTCCTCAGTCATCTCCATGATTATTCTAGGATGCATTTCATCAGGTCCTGGTGACTTGAAGACATCTAATTTATCTAAGTAATTTTTAACTTGTTTTTTCCCCTAGTTTAGCCTTTGATCCTACCTCATTTTCAGTCTGACCGGCTGGCAAAAGTTATGTTTGATTCAATATTTGTGTCTAACTCTGTGAAACAATTTATTTAGCAAGCCTGAATTTCAATTAGCTTACTCATATAAAATAATAAAGGAGTACAATATAATATATCTACATCTCCAAAGTGTTATGAGGTTTCATTACCTGATGAAATTAACTGATCCATTGTGATCCTACACACAAAGAGTCCCTGCCTCAAAGAGATTATGAGACAATGTCCTGATCCAACTCCTATTCATTTCAGTGGACATTTGATTAGTTTCTCAGAAGATACGTGTGGAGCTGAGTCAGGGATGAAATATGCAAGAGAGCGTGAGAGATTATGATTCGTCAGTAATTTGGACTTTGGATACTTAAGGACACCTGCTTTTCAGAATGCATTCAACATCCATCCTCTGAAAAGCAGACCCTTTTAAGCTAGATAACCAAAAATCTCTAGTCACTTTTAAAAAATATAAAATATACCCAGATAGCATCTATTTAACTGTGAATAATTAATTTCTTGAAGGCATGTTGGTCTTGTGGAGGAGTTTGAAACAGACAGTAGTAGCCTGTTGGACTAGTCCAAGGAGAGTGTTCCATGTCTAAGGGACAATACAGAAGAAAATGTCAAGGTATATGAAGAATGCATCATTATCCTAATATTGTTTTCATATAACTGAGCAGCCTAATTTCCAATGGAAAGTTATGAGATTTCAAATGGGAGCAGGGAGGTGATTGTTCTTGAGCTTCAGAAATAACCCAGTATATAGGAGCCACTGCACTAGATACTAGGTTAACGTTATGTGTACACTGTAGCACAGTTCTGACTGTGGGGGAGTGAATAGTAGTGCATACCAAAAGTTCTGCAGCGTAATTTCTTCACGTGGACATTCTGGGTGTGACTCAAAAGGCTCTTTTTTCCTCATTAATGTAGTCCTGAAGACAAACAGTTCACTCCCACATAATCCAAACTGTAAATAAACTCTAAGACTAACAAACACATTAAGTTTTATATTTTAGAATGTATTTTAGCTGGAAACCTAGTACATTATTTCAAACTCAAGCACTTTTCTTTTACTGTTATCTTTTGCATGTACTGAGATGACTTTGCTCTTTAAGAAAGTCACTATCTTCAGACATCTTCAAAAAAAGATTCATTTCCTGCATTTTTTTGGTCTTTAAACTATCTTTTCTGACTCTTCTTACTGCTTAATCCATCATATTGTGACTTTCTCCATAGAAAAGGTAAATGTAAATCTTTCAGATAGAAAGGAACAAATGGAATAAAAAAGAAAACTGTAACTTGTTTTGACAGAAGTCCTAAAAATTAACCAACTTCATGGTGAGGAAGTTGGCCTGGAAGTTTCACACAACTTGTGGTTCTCCTCATCTTACCTCACCTACCTTTGGCATGGAGAAGAGGAGTGGGTCAGGACTCTGGTTTCCCTGAGCAGGCCTGATGCCATAGATGGAACATGGCCTCCATTCACCTTCAAGTTTATAATCCACGGGGCTCTTGGTACAACTTGAGGATCCCACTAGACCCTCCCTGCTGGGTAGTTTGGCTGGTTATCCCAGCTAGATAATAAATAAATAAATAAATAAATAAATAATAAAGGTAGCATCTGCATATTTTGATGTTTGGGTCTCATTTTTACCCCCATGTCTGCATCCAAAAAATATTATTACAGTTAACAGGAATATTATGGTTTTGGGATGGAAGTATTCACACAAAATCTAAATGGGCTCAAGCTGGGCATGTGTATATGGGCCCTTTACATTAGCATGTCCCCCTCACATCTCTCCATAGCAAAGGAAGAACTCAGTAACATTTGAGAATGTTACATTTTAAATTCATTAAATTCAAATGGGGTTAAAATTAGGCAAAGCAACTTCACCAATTATATACACAGATAACACACAAACGCATATGCACATTTGAAATTATTCTCTCTCTCTCTGTGCCTGTCAGAAATTTCTCCTTACTTTGTTTTTGTCATTTTATAATTGACTCCTTTGCTAAAGAAGAATTGTACAACTTTATGGCAGAGATCACCAACAGACCATTTACTGGAAGTTGATTGCCATATTTCATTGGGGATGGTTCTGATTTTGTGGTTACTTTCAAATTGTCATAACATGTTTACTCAAAGGTGGAAAATGCCTCTGTACATCATTTCAGCAACTTTCATAATACATCAATGGGTCAGAGAGAGTGCAGCACATAACTGGAGAAGTCTAAGACTGCCTCGTAGAAAATAAAAAACCTCCACCACACCAGCAGGCCTGATTTTAATTTTACCTATACTGTTGTAGATTAAGAGTAATTTCATATGAAATCAGTTCAATTACATGGATATAAAACCAGTGAACTTGAATAGAATCAGGCCCAGTGTTTTTGTGTAGACACATGTGGAGAGTTATGTAGCTTCAGCAGTTGCGGCCTATTAAAGGAATTATCTGAGTCATGGTAGTAATTGAATTTAGGATTAGTATGAGTGTCCTTTGAACCTGATCCTATGAGATACTTCTGCCAAATGCAGTGTTCTCAACTCCCATTTTATTCAAGTTGAAGCTGTGTAGCACATTACAATATCTTTCATGGGGGCATGTTGAAGAAACAATCAGAAGGATATAGAATGCTGACAGTGAAGTTCAAATGAAGTTTTAAGTACATTCTATTTCAAGAATGGGCAGAGAGGAAAGTAGTTGCAGTGGCAGCTAGACAGAGGCCACTATTTCTATCTTGGTACATACTTCCTTTCCTGCCTTAAGTGTCTATTATGAGGTTGATCCTCTTCCTTCCTACAGGATAAGAATATGGACTGTACCAAATCTGATGCCTGTGTGTGAACCACATGCCATGGGGAATTTTACAGCAAGAGGCTACCAACCCCACTTCACTTAATACAGAGACTTGTGACAGCCACCTCTGGCAAGTAGAAAGTAAAGCTGCTCATTTTTTCTAATTTCAAATATATTTATGTGAATGAAAGGGGAAAATTTAATATCAAGTTATTTTCAAATGTCTATGGCTATTATACTTAGATGACTTCATTTTATGTAATTTCTTTGTCTACTCACCTAAACATTTCAATTGCAGTAATAGCAAACTGCCATTTTAAATACTACTTCTCGTTCTCATCATTTCTCCTGTGTCTCTCACCTATCTCAAGTAGAAATGATATGACAAGGTGGTTTATACTACATATAAGGGTTCACAGTAGAAGTCAATGTTAAGCTGTCCTTCAGTGACTCAAGACCGTGACTGTTAAAACTAGAGAACAAACTACAAAATTGGTTGTGTGAGTTCTGAACTTAGATTTCACCAACCAATGATCAAGTGCAAACTCTTCAGACACTATAACTGTTGTGGGTACTCTGATATATCTTGCCACCCAAGTAAGCCTACCTTTTTGAGAGATGGTCCCTTACACCAGTGGATCTCAAAGCCAGTCCTCTGCTTGTTCAGGGAAAGCCCCTGACAGGCTGGGCCGGTTTGTTTACCTGCTGCATCCGCAGGTTCGTACAATCATGGCTCCCAATAGGAGCTGCAGGAAGGGTGGCAAGCACATTCCTCGGCCCACGCCGCTTTCCACAGCCTCTGTTGGCCTGGAGCTGTGAACTGCGGTCAGTGGGAGCCGTGATCAGCCGAACCTGCAGATATGGCAGGTAAACAAACCAGCCCAGCCCGCCAGGGGCTTTCCCTGAACAAGTAGTGGACTGGCTTTGAGAACCACTGCCTTACACCAGGATCACAGCAACATCCAAATGACCCTGCCACTTACTCCAGGTCAAATACACTTTAGCTCTCATTGTCATAAACAGATAACTAAGGGTTAAAGTCTCTTTCACCTGAATCACCTGACCAGAGGACCAATCAGGAAACAGGATTTTTTCAACTCGGGGTGAAGGGAAGGTTGTGTCTGAAGTCTTTGTTTTTCTTCTGCTGCTTTTCTCTGAGCTTTGGAGAAGTAGTTTCTGCTTTCTAATCTTCTGTTTCCAAGTTGTGAGTACCAAAGAGTTTGTTTCTTTTGTATTTACATGTCTATAGTTGCTGGAGTGCTTTGAATTGTATTCTTTTTGAATAAGGCTGTTTATTCAATATTCTTTTAAGCAATTGACCCTGTATTTGTCACCTTAATACAGAGAGACCATTTGTATGTATTTTTTCTTTCTTTTTATATAAAGCTTTCTTTTTAAGATCTGTTGGAGTTTTCTTTACTGGGAAACTTCAGGGAAATTGAGTCTGTACTCACCAGGGAATTGGTGTGAGGAAGAAGTCAGAGGGAGGTCTGTGTGTGTTGGATTTGTTCGCCTGACTTTGCATTCCCTCTGGGTGAAGAGGAAAGTGCTTGTGTTTCCAGGACTGGAATTACAGAGGGTGGATTCCCTCTGCTTAGATTCATGGAGGTTGCTTCTGTGTATCTCTCCAGGAGCACCTGGAGGGGGGAAGGGAAAAAGGATTATTTCCCTTTGTTGTGAGACTCAAGGGATTTGGGTCTTGGGGTCCCCAGGGAAGGTTTTTAAGGGGGACCAGAGTGCCCCAAAACACTCTAATTTTTTGGGTGGTGGCAGCAAGTACCAGGCCCAAGCTGGTAACTAAGCTTGGAGGTTTTCATGCTAACCCCCATATTTTGGACGCTAAGGTCCAAATCTGGGACTAAGGTTTGACACTCATACCAAAAGGCAATGCTTGTAGTCAAACCTATAAACTATCTATAGGGAAAGGAAACCAGAAAGTTATTTACAAGGATAAAGCAAGTAAACATTTTTAGAGAGATAAAAATGAGTTCTAATTTTGTTTCAATAAGTAATAGAAGCTTCTATAATAAGCAAATTTTATGTGTCCTTTAGGGCTAACCCTGGCTAAGCACTGGGGATCTTTTTCTTATGCCTAGTAAACATTACCCCCAGGATTCCAAGCAGTATAAAGATACATTTCCTTCTTGTTAGGGGTTTTTATTCCCTTCCGTCCATACCCTTGGTGGAGTGGTGCATGCAGCCTATAAACACCTGCAGGTGAGCCCAGATGCCATAGCTGAGCAACTAATTGCCAACTCAAAAATCCCCATTGACAAAAGCACCAAGTACAAAGTCCATAAATAATTCTATTATGCCCTCAAACGATGCCAACCATTTGCCCAATTTTCTGTACCCTACTCAGTGGAGGTGGTTGATAGTGATATCATCCAAATTTAGCCTGAAAAAGCAACAGGACTTGATGGCATGTTCCCTGAATTCCTAAATCATTTAGGCCCAAGAGCAAGAAAATAACCAACTGCTCTCTTTACCAAAATCCGTTTTTTAGGAAGAATACTGAAAGAATGGAAAGCAACAAAAATTATTGCCGTTCTCAAACCAAATCAAGCACCTGCAGTATTCTAAGCATATAACCTAACATTGGGGAGAGGGACAGCTCAGCCTTTTGAGCACTGGCCTGCTAAACCCAGAGTTAGGAGTTTAATCCTTGAGGGGGCCATTTAGGGATCAGGGCAAAAAATGAGGATTGGTCCAGCTTTGAGCAGGGGGTTGAACTAGACGACCTCCTTAGGTCCCTTCCAACCCTAATATTCTATGATCTGTTACCTCAAAATCACTGTGGGGAAAGAAGGAAACAGAAGCCTAACTGGGATAGTGCTTGGGGTCTGCTATGGACCCCAAGGTGGATCCTGGATAGGGATAGAGTCTTCCTTCATAATTTAAATTAAATGAATATTACTGGAAATTGTGTGATTATGGGAGACTTTAATTTTCCAGATATAGATTGGAGGACTAGTACTACTAACAATACAGAGTCAAAATATTCCTGGAAGTAATAGTAACAGATTTATTCATCAAATAGTTGTCGAACTAACAAAAGGTAATGCCATATTAGATTTAATATTGGTAAGTAGAGAGTACTTCAGAAGAAATGGTTATAGAGCAGAGTCTGGGTTTGAGTGATCATGTGCTAACTCAGTTTAAACTAAATGAAAAGAAACAAAAATAGGTCTACAATTAGGGTTATGGATTTAAAAAAGGGCAAACTCTAAAAAAAATTAAGGGAATTAGTTAGGGAAGTGGACTGGGCTGAAGAACTCAAGGATCTGAATATGGAAAAGTCCTGGAGTTATTTTAAGTCAAAATTGCAGAAGTTGTCTGAAGCCTGCATCCCAAGCAAGGGGGGTTGGGGGGATCAAAGAAAAGGGTTGCAGACCAAACTGGATGAGCAAGCATCTCAAAACAGGTTAAGAAAAAGCAGAAAGACAATAAGGAATGGAAGATGTGAAAGATCACCAAGGATCTTGGAGGTCAGAAAAATGTAGTGAAAAATTCAGGACTGTCAAAAGCCAAGCAGAGTTGGACCTTGCAAAAGAAATTGAAACCAGTAATAAAAGGTTCTATAGCCATATAAATAAAAAGAAAGAAGTGGGATTGCTAAACACTGACAATGGGGTGAAGATTAGAGATAATCTGGGTATGGCCTAAAACCTAAGCAAATCCTTTGCCTCAGTTTTTAATAAGGGTAGCGAGGAGTTTAGGGGTGGTGGCAGGATGACTACTGGAAATAAGGATATGGACAGAGAAATTACCACATCCAAGGTGGAAATCAAACTAAAACAGCTTAATGGGGCCAAACTAGCCCCCCTCCCCGGATAATTGTCATCCAAGACTATTAAAATAACAGGTCAGACTAGATTATCACAATGGTTTCTTCTTCTAAGTTCATGATTCTATCAAGTCCTACAAACAACTAATTCTCTAATATCAAATCATAGCTATGCTAAAATTAAAACACTCCTTCCTAAACCACAGTTTAATTAACAACACTTCTTTCCATTCATTGAAAACCTCCACATCAGTTATACCATCCAGTCACAACTGCACTCTGTCCTGTGGTAAAAGATGATGTTTTGTAGATGTCTCAGCAACAAATAAGCTGGAAATGGGATCTGGTAGAAGGAAGTTACAAATTTCTTCTAAGATAGTTGTTACAAGGAGGCATTTTGTGAGCATGCCAAAAAGTTTATTAGAGAATAAAATGATAAAAGGAGGTTAGGACAATTGAGATTGAAGCTATAGTTACACTTTGGAGGAAGGGGAATTTTTTTAAATTTAATTGACACCAGAGCCTATTCACCTTACTCAAAATTCAGTACAGTTACATCAGTATAAGTCTGGTGTAACACAATCAGTCTCATACTTCAAAATATTACTAATATTCAGTTATAGATAAAACATGTGATTGTACTATTGAGTTATGCAATACTGTATTAAATATTTTCAATGTGTTGCATAAATCAATTTTACTTGATAAATAAAATACTCTGCAAAGGTAATACTTGTTTTAATGAACAAAGTGTATCTATAGGTGCCTTAATGCTGCTTAGAAAGAGATGTAATCTTCCCTAGTTCGATGAATTCATTTTTCAAGTAATGTAAAGCCAAAAATCATATTTCACAACAGTATATTAAGGCAAAATCTACTAGAACTTTTAGAGTCTCTCTCAGCTGCTCTGAATAATAAGAATCCAAAGATAACAAAAAAAAATTATTAAGCAAATTTTTTAGGAAAAAAATTTCATGGGCTGATTATATGACAACACTGTCAAGCGTTAATGTCACATTATTCTCAGTTTGGTACAATGTAAATGTTTTTAATCCAGAGCCCATTGAGTAGGCATCCCATGTTTCCTACTCACAACCAAGCAGCCAACTGAAACCAACTTTTGCTGAACATAAAGTTCATTGTTCATAAGTCAGCCACCCAATTTCTGGGATATGTGAAAACCATAACTACAGATTCTTGCACTTTGAGGAAGATCCCAGATGAGTTTGCACAGGAAGGTGGTGCTGGGGGACCTAAGGATACATGTATCTTTGTGTTCCTGGATCTCTGTGTGTGTTTCCTGTGAAATCTAGGGTCAACAAGGGTATGGACGGAAGGGAATAAAAACCCCTAACAAGAAGGGTCAACAGAGGTGGGAGTCATGAATAAATAATGCCTATTCCCTGTGCTGGTTATGGAGGGGAAGTAACAGTGCATGGTTTTACCTTGTTCAGCAAGCGTATGAGACAAAAATCAAATCTACTGGGATAAGCACAGTAAGTGGCAAGGGTCCTGCAGCCCCCAAATTCTGGTCTGGGGAGAGAGGAAGTGGGTTCTTACTCTGGAAAGGTGACCTTTAGAGTCCTGAGTCCCAAAGAATCCTTGAGAAGTCCATGAAGGGAACAGAGGTGGATTGATTCCCAGGACTGTGACAATTATGTTATTGAGATGATCAGGCATGCTTCATACAGGCAGCCTATCAGCTGATAAAGGAGGGCAGGCTAAAACTCAAGCAGCATTAGCAAGGGTTAAACTCAGAACTCTAGCCATTACCCCACTGGTAATGTATCCCTCTCTTGCTCACCAACCCAGCTTTGAGTCATGAACCTACACTCAACGAATTTTTGTGCAGAATATTGAATAATATAAATTTGAGACATCAAAAAAAATGAAGAAAACCTTGCCAGCGGGGGTTCAAGTAAAAAGTACATTTGTTTAATCTTGCTAGCATTCATTTACAACACAACATTTAAAAGAGTCAAGATTTAAACCATTTTCCCCCACTGCACAAAGCACCAGATAAAAGAATCTTTTCAGTAATAGTATTTCATTTTGAGTTTCACCAGTCCTTTTAGTTTTGATATTACAAGAGGACTATCAGCTTTATAATCTTGTGCTGAATGTTGATGGGTTCTGACAGCTGTCACGGAGAAGCTGAAAGAGATGAGACTTTCAAGTTGAATAAAATTTGATTTTATTGAATAAGGGTGAAATTTATTCTGCCTGCATAAATCCAAGAATCAGGCTATACATGGGTGAAATATGGGTGGGATGAGGAGCTGTAATACATTCCTTCACCCTCCCCCATCTAGTCCTGGATAGGAAGCTGAAGCCCAGATGCCTTATGACAGTTGCTCCATGCTATGCAATAGATGAGAAGCTACAACCTCTCTGTGCCACTTGTCCATATATTCTTCATATACTGGAATATAGATGCATGGCCCTTAGGCTGATCTGGCTTCATCATCATTCCTCATGCTAATCTCAATGTTGAAGCCACAGTGTTTGAGGGATACTGAAGAAGACACGATACCAGTCCTAACAGCCCCACTAAGGGATTTAGATGGTGTAGAGGGCCCTCCGGGGGCTTTACATAGAATCATAGATTAGAGTTGGAAGAGACCTCAGGACGTCATCTAGTCCAATTCCATGCTCAAAGCAGGACCATCATCAACTAAATCATCCCAGCCAAGGCTTTGTCAAGCCGGGTCTTAAAAACCTCTAAGGATGGAGATTCCACCACCTGCCTAGGTAAGCCATTCCAGTGCTTCACCACCCTCCTAGTGAAATAATGTTTCCTAATATCCAACCTAGACCTCCCCCACTGCAGCTTGACGCCATTTCTTCTTGTTCTGTCATCTGCCACCACTGTGAACAGCTTAGTTCCATCCCCTTTGAAACCCCACTTCAGGTAGTTGAAGGCTGCTATCAAATGCCCCCTCACTCCTCTCTTGTGCAGACTAAATAGCCCCAGTTCCCTCAGCTTCTCCTCATAAATCATGTTTCCCAGCCCCCTAATCATTTTTGTTGCCCTCCGCTGGACTCTCCCCAATTTGTCCACATCCCTTCTGTAACGGGGGAACCAAAACTGGATGCAGTACTCCAGGTGTGGCCTCACCAGACTCAATAGAGGGGAATAATCACTTCCCTCGACCTGCTGGCAATGCTCCTACTAATACAGCCCAATATGCTGTTGGCCTTCTGGGCAACAAGGGGATACTGCTGACTCATATCCAGCTTCTCGTCCACTGTAATCCCAAGGTCCTTTTCTGCAGAACTGCTGCTTAGTCAGCCTGCCTGTAGAGGTGCATGGGATTCTATCTTCCTAAGTGGAGGACTGTGTACTTGTCCTTGTTGAACCTCATTGCATTTCTTTTAGCCCAATCCTCTAATTTGTCTAGGTCATTCTGGACCCTGTCCCTGCCCTCCAGCATATCTACTTCTCCCCCTAGCTTAGTGTCATCTGCGAACTTGCTGAGGGTGCAGGAGGCTTCAGAAGTATCAAAAAGTTCCAGTACAAAAACTAGTCAACCTCTGCTTTAGCTGTTATGACAGCACTGAACAGTACAATAAACTTGAGCAGCCACAGGCAGAATTATAAGGCAATGCATGACCATGGACTGAAGACAATGTGAACTATAGCACCATTAGAAAGTGTAATAAAGACATATGTTTTAGCAAGAAGTAAGTTAATCAAGAAGCCTCCTTCTGCAAGACAAGCCCCAGATAGAAACCAACAGAACTCCACTGGCCATCACCTACAGTCCTCAGCTTAAATCTCTCCAATGCAACATCAGTGATCTACAACCCATCCTGGGAAATGATCCATTGCTTTCACAGACCTTGGAAGGCAGGTCAGTCCCTTGCTCACAGACAACCTGCAAACCTTAAGCATATTATCACCAGCAACCACACACCGCACCATAGCAACTCTAACTGAGGAACCAACCCATGCAACAAACCTCAGTGCCAACTCCGTCCACATATCTACACCAGCAACACAATCACAGCACCTAACCAGATCAGCTACAACATCACCAGTTCATTCACCTGCACGTCTACCAATGTTATATACACCATCATGTGCCAGCAATGCCCCTCTGCTATGTACATTGGCCAAACTGGACAGTCCCTATGTAAAAGGATAAATGGACACAAGTCAGATATGAGGAATGGCAATATACAAAAACCTGTAGGAGAATACTTCAACCTTCCTGGCCACACAATAACAGATTTTAAGGTAGCCATCCTACAGCAAAAAAAGTTCAGGACTAGACTTCAAAGAGAAACTGCTGAACTTCAGTTCATTTGCAAATTTGACACCATCAGCTCTGGATTAAACAAAGACTGTGAATGGTTAGCCAACTACAAAAGCAGTTTCTCCCCCCTTGATGTTCATATCCAACTGCTAGAAGAGGTCTTCATCCTCCCTGATTGAACTAATCTTGTTATCTGCAGACTGATTCTGGTCTGCATATTTATACCTGCCTCTGGAAATTTCCATTACATGCGTCTGATGAAGTAGTATTCACCCATGAAACCTTTGGTCCAATACATCTGTCTACAAGGTGTCACAGGATTCTTTGTTGCTTTTTACAGATCCAGACTAACACAGCTACCTCTCTGATACTTGATTAATAAAGATGTTGAACAAAACCAGCCCCAGCTTTTTGTATCACTAGCAAATCATTTCACTAGCATTTGTATCACTAACAAATTCTACTCTACTATGTATACTGCTCAGTTCCATTTCTGACCATTATGGACAGGGCCGGTGCAAGGATGTTTCGGGCCCTAGGAGAAACTTCCACTTTGAGCTTCCCCCCCCCCAATGCTCACGCCCTGAGGTGCCCCTCTTGCGGCAGCCTCCACCTCCGCCCTGAGGTGCTCCCCCTTGTGGCAGCTCCCCACCCCCCACCTCCTCCCTGAGGCACCCTCTCCCTGCCCCAGCTCACCCCTGCTCCATCTCCACCCCGAGCACATCATCGCTGCTTCACTTGTCCCGCCTCCCAGGCTTGCAATGCCTAAGCTGATTGGAGCTGCAAGCCTGGGAGGTGGGAGAAGTGAGCTCATCCCTGCCCCGCCTCCTCCCTGAGCATGCCATAGCTGCTTCACTGCTCCCGCCTCCCAGGCTTGCGGCGCCAATCAGCTTAGGTGCCGCAAGCCTTGGAGGCGGGAGAAGTGAAGCAGCCATGGCATGCTCGGGGAGGAGGCGGTACAGGGGTGAGTTGGGGCGGGGAGTTCCCTTATATGCCGCCCCCCCCCTTACTTGCTACAGGTGGCCCTCCGCACACTCCCCTGCCCCATCTCCCTCAGCCTAAATGCTGGTGGCGACTGGGGCGACCGAAGATCCTGCCGCCGCGATCGCTGTTGAAGAAAATGGCGCCCCCCAAATCCTAGCGCCCTAGGCAACTGCCTAGGTTGCCTAAATGGTTGCACCGGCCCTGATTATGGAATGTTCAGTAACTCTAATCATCTCTCCAGGAGTTACCCATCTGTCTTAGAAGTAGTGCATATTTTCTTTAGTATATTTACCTGATAGTGAAGAAAAGGAATTTCCAAATGCCCATGCTTGGCTTGTCTATAAGTTAATACTTGCACTGACATTCTCAGTTCGGGGACCAAAGCATCTCAGCTTCACTGAACAGTTTGGTGCTTAAACTGCTCACCAGAGTATATTCTTATCCGTAACAATGGAACCATTATGTTATTGATTAATCCATTGTAAGTCATTCCAGTGTTTTTTATAGTAGCATTAATGTGCAAAAGTTATTTGCATATGATTTCAATTCATTAAGATAATATTTGTTTACAAATTGACACTATGGAGGGTTGCAGGCCTAAAATTAGAGACAGCAGCTGACTTGTAGTTTGCAGGCTTGAATGCTCATATCTCCTTCTCAGATTGTCTGCTATGCTTGTGACAAGTTACAATACTGAAATTTATATTAAGTATACTGATCTGTGAACACTTCAAGGACCTTCCTATTGTACCAGCCTTCATGGAACTTGGAGAAAAGAGCAAAAATTGGAGGAAAGAAGAACTTGGAGGAAGCACCATAAAGTCAATCTGTTGGCTCATGGTTAGAAGGTTAGTTGCCTTTGTAGCATCTCTGTAAATAGTTCTCTTTATATAGAACCAGTTTATTTTTAGAAACATGGAGTCCTCAGGGACTGCTATCAGAGATTTTTGCAAGGGAGTTCTCCAGGTGAAGAAGGAGCAAATACAGCACCTTTGGGGTAAGTGACTGTCTGTAGTATGTGTTTGTTTGTGTTTGGGGGTTACTCACTGTGTGCTGAGCTTGTGTTTGTCCATCTGGTTGGTTGGTTGAAGGACCACGTGCTGTGGCTAGCAGTCTGAAGCTGTGAGCTTCAAAGGAAGATTTGAACGCTAGAAGCCTCTGTTAATTGGCTGAGCCTTAGTCAGTGGGTGGAACTAGCAAGCAGGCCAGGGCTTTATAAACCAGTGCACAAGTGTCAGGAGAACTTTGCAAACAGGGGCTGCTAACAGGGAGTTTCACAAGGGAGATCTCCAGGTGAAGAAGGAGCAAATACAGCACCCTTGGGATAAGTGACTGTCTGTAGTGTTTGTTTGTGTTTTGGGGTTACTCACTGTGTGCTGAGCTTGTGTTAGTCTGTCTGGTAGGTTGTTTGAAGGACCATGCTCTGTGACTAGCAGCTGGAAGCTGTGAGCTTCAAAGGAAGATTTGAAAGCTAGAAGCCTCTGCTTTTTGGCTGAGCCTTACTCAGTGAGCAGGGCATTCAAGCAGGCCAGGGCTTTATAAAGCAGTGCACAAGTCAGCAGGGGGTGCTAACAGGAAGTTTTGCAAGGGAGTTTGGAAGGGGAGTGGGAAGGGGGCAAGGGCACCTTGCTTTTTTAAAAAAATATAAACTAAACTATATTCAAAACTCCTTGATTTAAACAAAACCCTTTCATTAACTAGGAGACCATGCAGGCAGAAGCCCAGCAGCAGAGTGGGGGCTATCCAGTTTATTGTGCTGAGGGAGGGTGGCATATGTGTGCATTAAGTGCAAGGAGCTCCTGGCTCTCAGAGACCGCGTATGGGCTTTGGAGGCAAGGGTGGCAGAACTGGAGGAGCTAAGAAAGGCAGAGAGGTATGTTGATGAGGCTTTCCAGGATACTGTAGAATTGTCCCACCTCCAGTCAAACAGTCCTTTCACTGCTGAGGAGGATGAAAGGTCCAGGGAATCAGAGCAGTCAACAGGAGCAGAGGGAAACCTTCCCATAGTTGGGACCCTTCTTCCAGATGGTGTTAGGATATCCTCTTGCACTGAGGTTACTTCTCCGGGAGAGGGAACTCCAGTCACTAGAAAAAGGCAGGTATTAGTAATGGGAGATTTGATCATTAGAAACATAGATAGCTGGGTTTGTGATGACCAGGAGAACTGTATGGTGACTTGCCTGCCTGGTGTGAAGGTTGTGGATCTCTCAAGGCATCTGGATAGACTTATGTGTAGTGCTGGGGAGGAATCAGTGATCGTGGTACACGTATGTACCAGTGATATAGGGAAGGGTAGGAGAGACGTCCTGGAGGCCAAATTTAGGCTGCTAGGGAAAAGACTGAAATCCAGGATCTCTATGGTGGCATTCTCAGAAATGATCCCAGTTCCACACACAGGACCAGGTAGGCAGGCAGAGCTTCAGAGTCTCAATGCATGGATGAGATGATGGTGTAGAGAGAAGGGGTTTAGATTCATTAGGAATTTGGGAAACTTTTGGGATAGGGGGAGCCTATACAGGAAGGATGGGCTCCACTTAAACCAGAGTGGAACCAGACTGCTGGCACTTAACATTAGAAAGGTTGCAGAGCAGTTTTTAAACTTGAGGATGAAGGAAAGCCAACTGCTTCAGATGAGCGTGTGGATCGGACAGAGACTTCTCTTAGAGGAGAGTCTATTGATAGTGATTCTCTAGGTTATAGTCAGGAGCAGAGGATGGAAGAGGATAATGTAAGGGCTAGATCAGATGAGAAACATTCACATAAAGAATCGGACACATCAGAAAAGGGCAGACAAATAAACAGTGACAACTTTTTAAAGTGCATATACACAAATGCTAGAATTCTAAATAATAAGATGGTTGAACTAGAGTGTCTCCTGATAAAAGAGGATATTGATATAATAGGAATCACAGAAACCTGGTGGACTGAGGACAATCAATGGGACACAATCATTCCAGGGTACAAAATATATCGGAAGGACAGAACAGGTTATGTGGGGGGGAAGACGGAAGTGGCACTATATGTGAAAGAAAATGTAGAATCAAATGAAGTAAAAATCTTAAATGAGTCCATATGTTCCATAGAATCTCTATGGATAATAATTTCATGCTCTAGGAAGAATATAACATTAGGGATCTATTATCGACCACCTGACCAGAACAGTGATAGTAATGATGAAATGCTAAGGGAAATTAGAGAGGCTATCAAAATTAAGAACTCAATAATAGTGGGGGGATATCAATTATCCCCATATTGACTCAGGACGAAATGCAGAGACAAAATTTCTCGATACTTTAAATGACTGCTTCTTGGAGCAGCCGGTACAGGAACCTACAAGGGGAGAGGCAACTCTAGATTTAATCCTGAGTGGAGCATAGGAGCTGGTCCAAGAGGTAACTATAACAGGACCACTTGGAAATAGTGACCATAATATCATAACATTTAACATCCCTGTGGTGGGAAGAACATCTCAACAGCCCAACACTGTGGCATTTAATTTCAGAAAGGGGATGTCATAAACAGATAAGTAAGAGTTAATAGAACAGAAGTACTTCATCTCTGTTTTGACTGTAAAGAGTTAACAAGATCAGAGGACAATCAGGGGACAGGATACTTTCAAATCTTAAAGGAGGGAAGTTTGCGTGTGTGCTGTTAGAATTGGGTTGTTGTTCACTCTGGGGGCTCAGAGGGACCAGACGTGCAACCAGGTTTCTCTCCAGTCTCTCTGATTCAGGCTCTTATAAGTTCAGAATAGTGATTACTAGGTAGATAAGATGAGTTAGGCTTATGTTTGTTTTCTTTATTTGCAAATGTGTATTTGGTTGGAAGGAGTTCAAATTTATATTTTGCTGAAAGGATTTTAATTTGTACTTGAATACTTAGGCTGGGAGGGTTTTCCCAGTGTCTGTAGCTGAAAGACCCTGTACCAATTCCATTTTAAATTTACAAAGATAATTTTTACTGTTTTTTCTTTCTTTAATTAAAAACTTTTCTTGTTTAAGAACCTGATTTTTTTTTTATTCTGGTGAGACCCCAGGGGACTGGGTCTGGATCCACCAGGGAATTGATGGGGAGAAAGGTTAATTTTCTCCCTGTGTTAGGATTACTTTCTCTCTCAGGGAGAGTCTGGGAGGGGGAGAGAGAAGGAGGGGGAAAGGTGGATTTTCCTTTCTGTTTTAAGATTCAAGGAGTTTGAATCACAGTGATCTTCCAGGGTAACCCGGGAGGGGAAGCCTGGGAGAGGTAACAGTGAGGGAAAGGGTTTACTTTCCTTGTGTTAAGATCCAGAGGGTCTGGGTCTTGGGGGGTCCCCGGGTAAGGTTTTGCGGGGACCAGAGTGTACCAGGCACTGGAATTCCTGGTTGGTGGCAGCGCTACAAGTACTAAGCTGGTAATTGAGCTTAGAGGAATTCATGCTGGTACCCCATCTTTTGGACGCTAAGGTTCAGAGTGGGGAATTATATCATAGCAGGCAACTATGTAAAAATGAGGAGGTTAGTTAAACAGAAATTAAAAGGTACAGTGACTAAAGTGAAATCCCTGCAAGCTGCATGAGTGCTTTTTAAAGATACCATAATAGAGGCCCAGCTTAAATGTATACCCCAAATTAAGAAACACAGTAAAAGAACTGAAAAAATAACATAAGCAACTAAAAAAAGCAGTGAGAGAGAAAGACTTCCTTTAAAAAGTGGAAGACAAATCTTAGTCAAGTAAATAGAAAGGAGCATAAACACTACCAAATTAAGTGTAAAAATGTAATAAGAAAAGCCAAAGACGAGTTTGAAGAACGGCTAGCCAAAACCTCAAAAGGTAATAACAAAATGTTTTTTAAGTAAATCAGAAGCAGGAAGCCTGATAAACAACCAGTGGGGCCCCTTGATGATCGAGATACAAAAGGAGTGCTTAAAGACGATAAAACCATTGCGGAGAAACTAACTGGATTCTTTGCTTCAGTCTTCACAGCTGAGGATGTTAGGGAGATTTCAAAACCTGAGCCGGCTTTTGTAGGTGACAAATCTGAGGAACTGTTACAGAATGAAGTGTCACTAGAGGAGGTTTTGGAATTAATTGATAAACTTAACATTAACAAGTCACTGGGACCCGATGTCGTTCACCCAAGATTCTGAACAACGTGAAGTTGCAGAGCTATTAAATAGGGTTTTTAACCTGTCCTTTAAATCGGCCTCCATACACAATGACTGGAAGATAGCTAATGTAATGCCAATATTTAAAAAGGACTCTAGAGGTGATCCCGGCAATTACAGATCGGTAAGTCTAATGTCAGTACCAGGCAAATTAGTTGAAACAATAGTAAAGAATAATGTCAGACACATAGAACAGCATAAATTCTTGGGCAAAAGTCAATATGGTTTCTGTAAAGGGAAATCATGTCTTACTAATCTATTAGAGTTCTTTGAAGAGGTCAACAAACATGGACAAAGGGTATTCAGTGGATATAGTGTACTTAGATTTCCAGAAAGCCTTTGACAAGGTCCCTCACCAAAGGCTCTTACGTAAATTCAGTTGCCATGGGGTAATTGGGAAGATCCTTTCATGGATTGAGAACTGTTTAAAAAACCAGGAACAAAGGGTAGGAATTAATGGTAAATTCTCAGAATGGAGAGGGGTTACTAGTGGTGTTCCCCAAGGATCAGTCCTAGGACCAATCCTATTCAACTTATTCATAAATGATCTGGAGAAAGGGGTAAAAATTGAGGTGGCAAAGTTTGCAGATGATACTAAACTGCTCAAGGTAGTTAAGACCAAAGCAGACTGAAGAACTTCAAAAATATCTCACAAAACTAAGTGATTGGGCAACAAAATTGCAAATATGGATAAATGTAAAGTAATGCACATTGGAAAAAAAATAACCCCAACTATACATACAATATGATGGGGGTAATTTAGCTACAACAAATCAAGAAAAAGATCTTGGCATCATCATGGATAATTCTCTAAATGTGTCCATGCAGTGTGCAGAGGCAGTCAAAAAAACAAACAGGATGTTAGGAATTATTAAAAAGGGGGATAGAGAATAAGAAGGAGACTATATTATTGCCCTTATATAAATCGATGGTATGCCCACATCTTGAATACTATGTACAGATGTGGTCTCCTCATCTAAAAGAGATATACTGGCACTAGAAAAGGTTCAGAGAGGGGCAACTAAAATGATTAGGGGTTTGGAGAGGGTCCCATATGAGGAGAGATTAAAGAGGCTAGGACTTTTCAGCTTGGAAAAGAGGAAACTAAGGGGGGATATCATAGCGGTATAAAAATCATGAGTAATGTGGAGAAAGTAGATAAGGAAAAGTTATTTACTTATTGCCATAATACAAGAACTAGAGGTCACCAACGAAATTAATAGGCAGCAGATTTAAAACAAATAAAAGGAAGTTCTTTTTCACACAGCGCACAGTCAACTTGTGGAACTCCTTACCTTAGGAGGTTGTGCAGGCTAGGACTATAACAGCGTTTAAAAGAGAACTAGATCAATTCATGGAGGTTAAGTCCATTAATGGCTATTAGCCAGGATGGGTAAGGAATAGTGCCCCAGACTCTGTTTGTCAGAGTTTGGAGATGGATGGCAGGAGAGAGATCACTTGATCATTACCTGTTAGGTTCATTTCCTCTGGGGCACCTGGCATTGGCCATTGTTGGTAGACAGGATACTGGGCTAGATGGACCTTTGGTTTGACCCAGTACAGCTGTTCTTATGTTATGTTCTCATTATATTAGCCAACACACAGTACATGAAATGCTTATGAAGGGAGAAACAAAGTGGTATAATGCTGTCTTTTGGAACACTAATCCTGTAATATATTATATTCAGGACCACTTGAGTGACTGAAAGCCCAGCTATGGACTGATTATTAGGCTAGGGCTATGTTTATTTTCTGAGTTCTGCCAGTTATTATCTGAATGACCATTGACGGGTCACTTTGTTTTCAAAGTGCTTGAGTCCCATTTTAAAAAGTAACTTAGCCCTATATCCATCAAAAGGTATGTAGTCATTGAACTATTTATTTCCATGGATGTGAGGCACCTACATACCTTTGAGCATGGGGACTTTAGTAAGTTGGTGGAGACTGCAGCGTGTTAGGGGAGTAATTCCCCCCACCCCCAAACAGGATATGTCACAGAGGCAACACATGGGGAAGCACCCAAATTTCTCTCATAGTTAGCCCTACTTCATCCAGCAGAGGAATGTTCAGTGGACCCAGGCCAGGGGTGATGCCAGGAGCTCTGCACGTGCACAGCAGTTTCTCCCATATTGTCTGTGTTAAGGGAGGGCAGGAGAACAGCTGCTGAAATCTCACAGCGCGGCCCACGTGGGGAAACTAACCCCCATGCACAGACCACCTAGCATTGCCATTTCCTCCCCAAAACCCTCAGAGGGGCAAGGGGGAATTTTTGAGGGGGGCAAGGAGTGATACCAGGTGCTCTGTGCCTGAGAATCAGTTTCACCATGTGGATGGTGTAAGGGGAGGGCAGCAGAGTAGCACCCCTCACAGCAGAGCTCCGTTTGGGCACATTTTCAGTGAGGAGAGCCAGGCGGCTGAGCTTTTTCCAAAGCATCTATGCAGCATACAGCATTTACTGTGTCAAGCCCAGGCGAGGGACACAGTGAATTACTCCTGGGGGAATCCTGTGCCTGGATCAGCCCGTAATCCTGTCTGGGGGCTGGGACTTCCTCTTCCCCAGCACAGAGCAGCAGGGACTGAGTCAGACCCACTCCCAATAACCTCCCCCAGCTGCAAGACTCTTTACCCCCTCTTCCTGCCCATATCACTCCTCAGCTGAAGCAGGAAGGGTCACTGTAGGGGGAGCTGCACCTCCCCTGTCTGCCCAACCCTCATGCTTCTGGACCCTCCAGAAACACCAAGACACCCACCCCTACAAGCACTTCCTCTGAAAGTCCCTCTCCAGATGCTTGCACAGAGCCTCACCCCTGCAAATATATAAATCGAACTATATTTACCTCCCTTTTTAAAAGCCAACTACAATCTACAGATGAAATATTAACCAGGAACAGGATTGGGATGTGACTTAAAGTCACCTCTGTGATCTCTTAGTGCTAGCCTCCAAGATGAGTCAGAGAAATCTCAGGGCTCCTCTAACTTATACCAAATAGTTACACCCTAATAGAGGCTGTTACACAGCTGCAGATTGTTTGGACTACAAGGAACTCAGATCATGATTTTAATAAACCTCTATTTTAGGAGGGATGGGGAAGGGGTTAGAGTACAGCCACCGTAGGGTTCTTGGAGCAGCTTAACACCCCTTTTGTGCCATGATGCAGTGCAAAGGGGACGTCAAATTAGCTGAAAATTAATGGACTATAAATGTAAGACAATTCAACAGTTTTGTTCTATTGTGCTACATTTTACAATGCTTTACTTGAAATATTAATTATGTGTAATTAGCATTAGTTCTGTAGTGTGTCCTTTTAAGAAGTTGATTCAAATTAAAAATAGCAACAATTGATTTGTCTGACTTCTATTTTAATCTGTGGGAAAGTTTATAGGGCAAACCTAATGCTTTTTATAACAGAAATTGAACAACAATTTCCCTTCAGCACAAGAAATGAAGCACATAACTATTATTTTCAACAGAACATGATGCTCTGGTGATTAGATGAAATCGTGAAGTGCTCTGCCATTTAAATATAGTGTTATAAATACTACCAACATTTCTTGTCTTAACTGTTTGCAACCATTTCCTGTAACACACATAACCAGTGTGCCAGACAGACCTCTACAGAATCCTGTTATATTTACAGTAACATTTCAGAATGATCTGGGAACTCAGAATTCCTTAATTAATAAACCAGCTTTGGCACAAACTCATGCTTTGAGTACATATTTTAGGTTCTGATTGTGTTAGTATGGTCAACTGGAAGCATTCAAAAATCATGTCTCAGGACCCCACGAAATCATAAGATTTGAAAAGTAATAAAAAGTGTGAGCTCTTTTTATGTTTCTTTTGGTTTTTAAGCCCTTATGATTCACTTTTCCAAGGTATTCTATGAAGCAAAGAAATTTGCTTATGCCTCCCCCCCGCCATCTGAGATTTCTCCAGTAGTCATCCGATTCCAGGAGCAGGGATTTTAGGAAAAAAACATCAAATACCATGAGAATTGCAATAGAATTGAGAGAGGACAGCACTGCCAATATTATTGGCCCCTTCCCCTAACTCCCATGGAAGATGATCATACTCGGTAACGAGTGATTGCCCATCATCATCACCATCCCCACCACTGTCTTTTACATAAGACCTCCAGAAGGCTCAGCTGTCCCACTGTCCCACATAAATGGGGGCTGGAAGAGAAGGAGAAGCTGGTCGACTGGACTGGGTACCAGGCCCATAACACAGAGTTATCATCCTCTAATAATGTTCAGACTGTCACTCCTCTTTTCCAGAGCATGTCCATGGCGGGGGTGCGGGAAGTTTGCTCTCAGTTCATCTAAAATTTTAGTCCTACATAGTACTTGAGTTCATGTGAAAATGAGCCTGGATTCACTTGAAATTTTGTGAACTGGTTATAGAGGTTGTGGTCTTCCTCTTTGGTAACTGTGATACTCATGGCAAATATTTTGAGAAATCAGGCTGAGTTTCATATTAGTAGCAAATATCCAAATAAGGAAATGCTGCTTGTTTTACCCAATTCTACCAGTAGCCAGCCTGCAATAATACAGCAATGAATTTCAGAATGAAGATTAAAAGTTATACCAGTAATCATGTGGCAATATTCTGATACTTAAAAGGCTGGAGTAGGGGTGTGTGTGTCTCCCAGTTAATAAAGAACATTTTGATTTACTTTAAAGTATGTACATCTCAGTGCTTGTAATTGTTCCATGTGTGGTCAACAGGGATTTTGTGTGGTTTAACCTCACTTATATTGTGTTTGGCTGATGCTTTTACACTGAACAGTTCTATTCCTGCAGGGTTACTTAAAAAGGCTGTCTTTATTTAGAATGGATCATTTAATTAAGCTGCAGTATTTTCTCCAAGTAAAATTAATCAGTGTAGGTATATTGCTTTTATGAGGCACAATTAGTAGGCAAATAGGTTAGTGCCCAACAGATTTGTTATAATCTGAGTGTACATGGCCTCATAGAATTTAGGGACAAGCTTTGTTTACTCTTAATTATACCCTGCGTTATTTACTTCAGATAGGCTATAGCCTACATTGCCACTAAGTAATTTACGCAGTTAGACTTCATTGTAATAGCAATGTGTGACAATTTGAGATGGAACTGTCTGTCCTATGACTGTAGGGAATCATTAAAGAAAAATATATTAATTAAAATGAGCTTATTAAGCTATATTTGCATTATGAGCATGTTTAACCTAACCTCCAAAGGTCCAATCCTTATTCTTGGTCTTGGAGTTCTTACTTCATAAGTAAATAGAATATCTTTGCTAACTTATACAGTAAATACCAATAGACCCTACAGGGAGAAAATATTTATCTTTATTTTCATCATGAGGACATATATTGGGATTTTTTTTGAATTTCTTATTAAATCTGTTAGTATCAGATCATTTGTTATAATTGCATGAAAAAAACCCCAATGAAGATAAGGACTGGAGAGAGGAAGGATGGTCCGGTGGTTAGGGTTCTAGCTGATCATTCGGTACACCAGCATTTAATTCTCTGTTTTCCCCCAGTCTTCCTGTGTGATCTCAGTGTTGGGGTTAGTCAAACAAGAATTCAGTCTACTGCAATTTTGTTACTTAGGATTTTTTATTTGGCATATTGCAAAGCTATGCTGCCTTGATCAGATTCAAGTGTAGGTATCGAGCATATCACACTTTGAAAGTTTCACAGCAAATCTCATATTTTTTTTTCAAATTACATTGCATTTACTATAGACTGCATTGCATATTTTGGGATTGGCTTGGTTATGTTGTAGGAACTAGTCCCTGTAGAGCGTGCTCTGTCCACACATTCTCCATGTACAACTTACTCTTTACCTCATCCTTATGTTCCCAACTTATTTTATCCATTGTTATCTTGTCTGTTGTAAGTGGTTCCCTGGTTGTTCCTCCTTAACTTAGCTAGTACAGACATTCTGTTTCCAGACTGCTGATCCATTTCTCTCTCTAATCCTGTGTCCCAATAAACAAGGCCTCACCCATGTCAAGCCAAAAATTACACATCAGCAAAACACTCAGGAACAGGCATTGCTCTGCTCAGCATGGCAACACCTAAGTCTCATTTTTAACAGTGTAGAAAGCATTCAGTGAAACAATTAACCACCTTTTGCATGAGTATTGGAGGTATCAGCAAAAAAATGAGTTCACAAATTAATAATGGAAAGTTGAAAATCACTACAAAATAGCTACTATATGAGAATAACTAAAGTTCAATTATTGGGAGCACTCACAAGTGAGGTGAGCAGGAGCAGCCCACTGGATAGAAGCTCATTATTAAAGGCAAGATTGTTAGCCAACAATCTGCCCAAGTAAAGGTCAGAGAATACATAAACTTTGGTCTGTCCTATTCTGTCAGTGGCACATAATTGTCTAGTCTCTTGTGGGTTTTATTTCCACTGTTGGGTTCAGTGTGTGTGTTCTGGGTGATGCTGGTGACCTGTGATATACAGGAGACCAGGCTAAATGATCTAGTGATTCTTGCTGGTCTTAAACTCTATGATTCTAATGATAATGCTGCTCGAGAAGCGGACGAAGGACCCTATGGTGGCTTAGATTACTTCCACTGCAGCACCTGCTTACCTTCTCTCAATGGCACATGGGAAGAGGGGACAGAGTCAAGGCCCCAGTCACTCCCCAATCTGCCCCTTACCAATTATCTATCTTGCCTATTTGTATGACTTCCATTACTTAGTATCTGAGTATCCACAATCTTTAATGTATCTGTTCTTACTATCACGAGATACAGTAAGAAAATACTATTATCTTCATTTTACAGATGGGCAGTTGAGGCACAGAGAGACCAAGTTCTTTCCCAAGGCCACACAGGAAGTCTGGGGGAGGTGAATCAGATTTGATTTTGGCTCTTCCAACTCCCAGCCCTAACTACTGAATAAGCCTTCTTTTCGATTCCTTCTTTCCTTTCTATTCCTTCTTCCATCTGCATGCGAGAGAGCCTCACAAGGAATGCTCTTCTACCTGGGCAATGAGTAGCCTATATAGTAAACGGGTGCCTATGGTTGGCTGGCACAAAGAGTGAACCTGAAGGTAAATGCAGAGTGGGGGTGATTACAGATCACAAAAGCCTAATGTACCAGTGTAGATTTGTACATCAGTGTTTGGGAACCATTATACCACCATGAGTGTATGTTCTTTAATAACTTAGGAACAAATTTCTATGTGGGTTAATACCAGAACACGGACATTATACAAACATTTCTACATACCACAGTTAGTGTTTAGATCAGTATATCATATTTCCATATAGTCTCATGAGAGTGTAAAGCCTCTAGATTGTGTCACATAATGGCATGTATGCAACGATGAAAAAATAAATATATAAAAAAAATTATCAGCTCTGGGAATCAGTCTCATCTAAAACTCCCACCTTAGCAGAAAATCTATTCAGGCATGTGCATTTTGCAAAACAGTTTGAGTCTCAGTAAAAGCAAATGTATTTTTCACAAATCAAAACAGTTCTGACTCTAAACAATTTTAGAGCTAATGGCAAACTTTGGGATGTTTCAGTGATGTATGATAAATATTTATTTTTGCTCCGTAATTTAAATGATTAAGCATCTCACATTCTTTTCTGAATTCTATAGTGACCGTAATAAATCATGTTTCAGATCTTATTAGTGTTGGCATTGGCCAAATGTCAGTAATTATATCTAGAAGTAAAAAGTTAAGGAGCTGATTTGTCGATGAATGCTGAGATAAATCAAATGGCTCATCCTGCTCTATGAAATGTTGGAATGCTTTCTTGACAAGGCTGTAGAAACTTTAATTATACATTGGTCCCCCAAGTAAGATAAATAGCCAGTTTCTCTCTCTCCTTTATTTCCCATCCTTTGTCTTTGGCAACATGTATTTCATATAAACCAGCAAACATCTAAATGGATACCTTCACTTCAAAATAAAGTAAAACATTCATTTTTGTATTTGGGGTTTTACTCCAAACATGATTCAATGATGTTTCATAAAACTAGAATGTTAGCAATACTTCAGATATTGCGTTCTTTTGACTAGTGATTTATCATAAAGTATTTGTGTACTTAAGAAGAAATGACATATGCAGGAAGAAGACACTTTGTATTTAAAGTTCATTTATTAGAGTGTCATTGATTTCTAGCTGTAATCAACAGTATGCAGTATCTGTCCAAGGGGAAAATGCAGTTACATTGAGGAATTAGATGCCCTCATCCTTTCACCGCTTAAAGAAAAAGCTACTCTTGATTGAACACCATTACCGTATTTAGATGCATTATAAAATTCAAGTTATCAAGACCTTGCATTTATGTTGTGCTTTTCACCCCACAGGATCCCAAAGTCTTCCATAGATGATCAGTTGTTAATATTTGGTTAATCAAAATAATCCTTCATCATGGATTAAGAAGATGTAACATTTATAACAAAACAAGTTATTGAGGTTAAAATTATAGATGTGGTAAACTAACCAAAGCCACAGTAATTTTCAATATAAGCTGTTAGAGAATACAACATCAGCTCTATAATACTCATTTTTCTCTTATTCTGTACATTAATATTGTTGAAATTGAGATCATTTCAACAGATGTATATTTATAACATTTTGATTGCTTAAGTGTTCAACATCATGTAATTAGTCCCTAGAGCAGGAGTCGTCAACTCTGGTATGCGGCTCGCCAGGGTAAGTACCCTGGCGAGCCGGGCCAGTTTGTTTACCTGCACATTGGCAGGTTCGGCCGATCATAGCTCCCATTGGCCTGGGATGGCAAACCACGGCCAGTAGGAGTGTCAGGAAGCCACGGCCAGTACATCCCTCATCTGCGCCACTTTCCTGACATCCCCATTGGCCTGGGATAGCGAACTACTGCCAGTGGGAGCTGTGATTGGCTGAACCTGCTGATGCAGCAGGTAAACAAACTGGCCTGGACTGCCAGGGTGCTTACCCTGGAGAGCTGCGTGCCAGAGGTTGCCGGCCCCTGCCCTAGAGTTTGTCGTTGTTGGGTTTTTTAAACACGAGGGGGAAAAACTAAGATCAATTTAGAAAGCAAAAGTTTAGTTCATATTTTATTCATATGAAGCAGGTATATTATTGGTATAAAACTACTGAAGACACTACCCTTGGGCAAATTATGCCATCCTCAGTCTTTAGTCAAATAAAAATCCCATTGAAATTGGTTGTTCCTATACACAAAGACAAATATGCACTTTCAGTCTAAAATAATTTATTTTAGATTAAAGAGAAAAACAGGAAACAACTAAAGTAAAGACTCCATGAGAGAATACACGGAAGGGTTTGTTATAGTCTCCAGCAACATGGTACAAATGATTGCATGCCACTATAGAGATGTAAAGGTGAAATGTACAGAAAACAAAGGCATAACTGCTCGATAGCTGAGTATACCACAAAGTCAATTGCATGTTTTAAGGACTGTAGAAAACCTCACATTTTGTGCCTTAATGGTTCAAGCTTAAAGAGGAATATGGTATGAGGTGAAGAATAAAAAGATTTTTTTAAAGAAGTCTGCATTTTGTGGCAGAATTCCCACTTGACATTGTGAGGATCTAAGTCAGAATCCCCATAATTAAAGTGAGTCGCAACTCAAATAAAAAGTCAACAGCTTTAATTCACTTTAAAAGTTTGTAGTGAAAGATTCAATATTTCAGTCTATGAAGATCCCAATCACTGCACTAGAACAAGTGGAGCTCACTAAGTCCACAATGAAGTGTATGAGAGCTGAGGATAAAGCTTTCTCTGTAAATGGATCCAGCTATGGAAGAATCTTCCAAAGGAGATCAGCTGAATGCAGCATATGAATGTCTTAACAAAATGTCACAAAACCTTCCTCTTTGAGAAAGCCTTCCATCAAAAGGGAGACTCACAATTTGAACACCTCTTATTCCAACCTCCCCACAACCCTCCTAAAATATAAAAAATAAGACCTGCTTCTCTAAGCAGAGTTTTTATCCTGAACAGGGAGAAGTTCCAGAGACTCCTTGGAGGAGCTAGGGACTTCACTACTGGCATTGATTTGATCTGAAAGGTGCTCAGATGTTATGGTGACAGTACAACATAATAAAATAGATAGATCCTTGCAATAGGGTAGAATTAATTACCTCCTGCCAACACCTTCCTTTCTTTAATAGATGGTGAACCAAATCTACCTGGGAGAAAAAAAACAAAGTTATTTACCAGCTTTCCACAATGCATCATTACCAGTTAATGGAAGTTATACACTTCGATCCTATTAACTTCTAGTAAAGAAAATGTTTATTGAAGGTGGGAGGTGGAGAACACTATTTTAGCAATTTGGCAAGTATATTTGTGGGGATAAGCAAAGTGACTCTGGTATCGATAATCATTCAAGTATTAATGTGGCTATAGTTACATCTGTCTATGCATATGCATGTTTGGACTTTTTATTCTAATTAACTCATTCATTCTTACATTTACATGTAGAACTCAAAAAACTAATCAAAAGGTGGCAATATATTTTACTGGCATACAACAATATATGCACTTGTATTCTGTAACCCAATAGGGAAATACATAGATTAGTACATAATAAGGCCAGAAGGGAGCCATTGTGATTACCTAACTTCCTGAATAACTAGACTTGGCAGGATTCAATTTTAATTGATGACAGTCTATAAACATCAATTTCAGCTGACACTGAAAATATCAATCAGTAATCTGCAGCATGCCTGGAGGGATCAGGTGTCACTGACCCTGCAGCCCTTCACTGGAGTGAGTGGGTCTGTGATAGCTGAGCAGCAGAGGGCTCCTTGTGCTGCTTCAGGGCCAGTGACACCTGATCCCTTTAAGCCCAAGTAGCTGTAAAAGGCTGCGGTCCAGGTGGGGCAGAGCAGAGACCCTTGGAGGAGGATGACCCCCCATACACACATACACACACACGGTGAGGGAGGCCTGTCATAACATTTTTCCCAGATTTGGACCTTAGCGTCCAAAATATGGGTGTTAGCATGAAAACCTCCAAGCTTAGTTACCAGCTTGGACCTGGTAAAGCTGCCACCACCCAAAAATTTAGAGTGTTTTGGGGCACTCTGGTCCCTCCAACAACCTTCCCTGGGGACCCCAAGACCCAAATTCCTTGAGTCTTAACAACAAGGAGAATAAACCATTTCCCTCCCCCCCTCCAGGTGTTCCCTCCCTGGGTTCCTGGAGAGATATACAGAAGCAAGCTCCGTGAATCTAAACAGAGGGACTCCACCCTCCCTGTTTCCAGTCCTGGAAAAACCAAGTACTTCCTCCCCTCCCCTCACACCAAGAGGGTATGCAAGTCAGGCTTAGTAAATCTAACACAAAGAGATTTTCCCCCTGACTTCTTCCTCCACCAATTCCCTGGTGAGTTGCAGACTTAATTCCCGGGAGTCCCCCTCTAAAGAAAAAACTCCAACAGGTCTTAAAAAGAAAGCTTTATATAGAAAGACATAAAATGGTCTCTCTGTATTAAGGTGACAAATACAGGTTCAATTGCTTAAAAGAAATATGAATAAACAGCCTTATCCACAAAGAATACAATTTAACACATTCCAGCAACTACACACATGTAAATACAAAAGAAAACAATATAAACCTATGGTCTTCCTATCTCTTTGTACTTACAACTTGGAAACAGAAGATTAGAAAGGCAGGATACAGAAAGATCACTCTCAGTGCCGAGAGGGTCAGACACAAGACAGAGAACAAAGAACTCAGAAACAAACTTCCCTCCACCCAGATTTGAAAAAGTCTTGTTTCCTGATTGGTCCTCTGGTCAGGTGTTTCAGGTTACTGGTGTTACTCCTTTACAGGTAAAAGAACATTAACCCTTAGCTATCTGTTTATGACAAGGCCACTCAGTGCTGAATTTCTCCTGCAGCGGTGCAGGGAGCCCTCTGTAGCCTGCCTGTCACAGACGGCCACTCTCACTCACCAGCTGGAAATGCTCTGCACATTGCACCAGCAGAAACCGAGCACCAGTGGCCCCATGGCTGTGCAGGGAGCCCTCTGAAGCTCTGCTGTCACTGGAGTGAGGAAACAGTGCCATGACAGTGGAGCTGCAGAGGACTCTCCATACAGCACCATGGCCTGTGACACCAGATCCCTGCTGGCACAAGGTGAGGGGTAGGTTGTGGTCATCCTGGCAGAGAAGAGCCAGGACTATAAGGAGCATGAAGGGTCATCCCCAGATATCATGCCATTGCTGAATGGCTCTGTCCCCAGGCTGGGGCCATTCAGCAGCAGGTTGGCCTTGCCAGTAGCTGGGGGCTTGTCCTCCTCTTTGAAGTCTCTGCTCTGCCATCCCAGGCCAACAGCAGCCTTCCCTGAACCTGGTGTCTTCGGTACCTCAGTGTCCTGGATACCCTGGTGTTTTGGGTACCTCAGCTGCACAAGGTTCCTCCTACAACCTTGCTGTCACCACAGTCCTAATCCTACTCCCAACCCTCCCCTCCCCAACTGTAAAAATAAAAAAGGGGGGAAAATCTTAAAAATTGGTAAAGATTGGAAAAAGCCACATTCAGCTGTTTCTCCATCATAACCAATTTTTTTTCTCCTTCCCCCAGAGTCACTGCTTCCAACAACAGAATTCCATCCTGTAAGGATGGCTTACATTCTTTTTTCCTAAAGGTATGACTTCACATTTAACTGTATTGACACATACTATTTGCTTGCACACAGCTTACCAAAAGATCCAGATCAGTGACCAGCCCTTTTCATTATTTACCACAACCCCAACTTCGTGTCATCTGCAAACTTTATCAATAATGATTTTGTGTTTTCTTCCAGTTCATTGATTTAAAAAGATAATAATCTTAGACAGGGCCAAGAACCAATCCCTGGGGGACTGCACTGGAAATTCATTCACTTGACTTCTTATTTACAATTACATTTTGAGATCAGTCATTTTTTAATCCATTTAATGTGTGCCATGTTGATTTTTATTGTTGTACTTTGTTAATCAAAATGTCAGTCATTACCAAGACAAATACCTCATAGAACTATAAATACTAATTATTACCTTTATCACTCAAATTTATAATTTCATTTTAAAAAGTTTAAGCTAGATCTATTCTCCACAGAAGAAGCTGATTGGTATTAGTTATATTACCCTTCTTAAATTCTTTGTTAATAGAGTCCTGTATCAGACTTTTCATTATTTTGCCTAAGATCAATGTCAGGCTGACAGTCCTGTAATTACCTGGGTCATCTGGGTTACAATTTTTAAATATTAGCACAACGATAGCTTTCTGTCAATACTCTGGAACTTCCCCAGTGTCCCAAGACTCATTGGAAATCAACATTAACAGCCCTGAGAGTTCCTGAATCAGCTCTTAGATTCTTCAATGCAAGTTATCCAGATCTGATGATTTAAACATGTCTAGCTGATGCTCCTTACCATCCTCAGTAGTTACTATTGGAAAGTATTTTATCACGATGATCCTCTGATATGAATCTCTCATCTGACTTTTTCCCAAATACAGAGCAAAAATATTTATTTAATATTTCTGCAATATATTATTTACAGTTCTATACTTCCCATTTAGAAATGGACTAATATTGTTCCCAATATACTTTAAAAACTACTACTTATTGTTCTTAACTCCACTGCCTATAATTTTCTCCTTGTATACTTTTGCAACCCTTATCACTTTTCTGCAGTTCCTAGTTAATGTTTTATATTCATCATCAACAACTCACTCTTTGTTGCATTTGTTATGTATGTTTGGAATTTTTAATTTTATTCTATTACAGTTGCTTTCACTTTCCCTGTAATCATGTTGGCATTTTAACCAGTGTCGCGTTCTTTCTTGATTGTGGCTTTTTTGGCATCTAGTAAAGTGTTCTTAAACAGTTACCAGTTATTATTCACATTTTTTCTGCTGAAAATCTATTCCACTCCTGATCTGGCTCATAATTGTTTTCCGGCCATTTTTTTATATATGTATTCTGAAGACTAGATACAATGACAAGAAATATACTAAACATTTCTATAAATGAATCAACTTTATCATCTTCTCAAATATTTAGACAGTTCTAATTCTGATCTATAAACACCAGTGACTATCTTTTTAAAGAGTAATTTGAAGATTTTTTTTCATGTTCTTGTTATGTGAACAATAAAAATATCTAGTAGGAACTATAATTCCTAGTTAACCTCACTAATTGTTAAGGGGCAAATTATGGCAGTAATTACAAAGCTCATACCAACCATTTTTTGAAATACTGGATCACAACTTCAGCTTTGCTGCACTCACCATGGTGTTGAACCTAACCAGTGTCAGGAGCATCATCTATTTGGATTGGATAAGCAGCTTTGATTCTGTGACTTCTGCTCTTCTTGCAGAAGATAAATTGTAACCTCTTCTCTTCCCATGCTTCCATGTACTGTTGATGAGAACACTTACAAATTGGCTTGTCTCATGGACTTTTTCCACAAGAAAATACAGACCTTTTTTTGTTTTAAAACACACTAGTGATCTGTAAGAAACTTTAATCAGAAACATCCACTGGGCTGGTTCACCTCTGCTGCCAAAAGAGGTGTGAAAAGACCCACCTTGTCTGTGGAGTTCTGTCTTTAAACTTCTCTCTCAGGTTATGTGGGGTTCCAACAGCAGATGCTGCCCACAGTATGCACTGAATCAGCACATTGCCAGTGTGCCAGGGCCATACCCCTGCCCAGCCAATCTTGACACACCTTCTGTATTGTGCTAATTTCCAGCAGAGGAGGATGGGCAAGTGACTTTCTGCCACTAGGGAAGTGTGGGGGCTGCTGCAGAGATTATACCAATGGAAATGAATAGTGTGCGTAAATATACTGGCATATTCCATGGAAATATCAGCACTGGATTTTCATTGTCTACGGAGCCACTCCAAGCACAGAACTCCTACAAAAGTCAGGATTGGGCCCTAAATATGAATGTTTTATCTACATGTAAACCAAGAGGGGTTGTTAGTTTTTCTGTCTTTTTCTTGTGATCAAAAGTAGGGTAACAGATTTAAATAGAAAAGCGACTATATCTGCATGCATTAGGTACGCCTTTGCCCAGGAAAGGCTTGAGTAACATTGTTGTGGATGGTGTACTGCTGCTGTCACCCATGCTGTGCCTGTTTATCGAGAACACAGAGGACTTTGCTCTCTAGGGTTGCTAACCCAACACTATTCATCAAGGCATGGAATCTACACTGGTGTTAATGGACATTCTGTATGTGGCTTGTGGGAAGCAGAGTCCTAGAGCTTTAAAATTCCACCTAACCTATAGAAATGGAGTGCCTTATTTATGAGAACTCAATATTATCTGATGAAATTCCACCTGTACAGCAGGAAAACCTACACAATATAGTCCATGCGGAAGTTTAAAGCTCCAGAACTGCATATCCTTCTGTGAAGAATGAACAGGAAAACCATCTTTTTTAAAATTATAAGTTATTTATTAACAAATAAGTGTTTTTATATACTGGGACGGGGTGGCACACTGGGACAGAGTAGCAACCTTTTAGAAGCCTAATTTCAAATCTTGGCTCAGATAAAAACAAATATATTCTGTTTTTTGTTATTCTATTCTCATGGGAACATCTCTTTACAACACAACCCAAATGTTCTCTCACACACTCCTACAAAAACAAGAAAAATATCTGCTTCTTCATGAAAAACTATTATAAGCTTTTTAATGAGCAATATTGTTATGGATTAGTAGCATCCACAACATGCTAAGTGTTGTACAGATATAAAGGAAAGTTCCTTCTCTGAAGAATTTGAAATCTGCAAATTCAAAACACGAAAAAGGGTGAAGAAAATGGATGCAACACTCAAGCAACCTGTCATCTTTTTTGGTGTTGCTAATTTTTTTAAAGTATAAATTAGCCCCAAATGGTATGGCTAATATGAGAGAAAAAACAAAACACAAAACTGTGCATGGAATGAATTAACAGTCTCAAAAGTAATTCAATAAGAACAAGATACAAAAACAAAAGTCCAAACGAAAAAATATATTTATGCAATAAAGAAATGATCAGCAGTTGATTGCATATAAATTAATATCATATTTGGACCTCAGTAAGAGATGGAATTATAGAGAAACCATTAGACAAAACAATTACTAAACTATAAAGCAAATGTAGGCAGCTTCCTTTTGACAACCAGATGAAAGACCAGTTAATAAAAAGACTACATAGTGTGCACAATCTAGGACACATTTTTGAAATGATGTATCTAAACTGCACCCTTTATACATTTGCACAATGTGAGTTGTACATGAAAATTCTACATTTGCTTGAGGAAACAGGAATCTGTGCATGCAAAACTAGTAATTGTTGACAGACAATGGTAAGCACACATCTCAAGTTTTTGCATGAAATGCCTTTTTGTTTATCCAAATTCAGACTGTACATAGTGACTGCATGCTCACACAATTTTTATCAGCACATTTTAAGTGGCTGTCCTTGAAGATGTGGTTTCACAGTCTAAAATAAGATTACAAAATACTTAATCGCGATTGCATTTTTAATTTCTACCTATCATTTGTGGACTGTCCTTATGTTCCTATGTGCACCTACCTCCCACTGATAATAAGAGTTGCATTTGATAGAAGTCTAAATAATAAGATGGGTGAACTAGAATGCCTCATGTTAAAGGAAGATATTGTTATAACAGGCATCATAGAAACTTGGTAGAGTGAGGACAATAAATGGGACACAATCATTATAGGGTACAAAATATATCAGAAGGACAGAACAGGTTATGTGGTGGGGAAGGGGAAAGTGGCACTATTTGTGAAAGAAAATGTAGAATCAAATGAAGTAAAAATCTTAAATGAATCCATATGTTTCATAGAATCTGTATGGATAGTAATTCCATGCTCTAATAAGAATATAACAATAGGGATCTATTATCGACCACCTGACTAACATAGCGATAGTGATGATGAAATGCTAAGGGAGATTAGAGAAGCTATCAAAATAAAGAACTCAGTCATAGTGGGAGATTTCAATTATCCCTATATTGACTGGGTACATGTCACCTCAGGACAAAATGCAGAGACAAAATTTCTCAATACTTTAAATCACTGCTTCTTGAAGCAGCTGATACAGGAACCACAAGGGGAGAGGCAGGATCTGGTCCAAGAGATAACTATAAAAGGACTGCTTGGAAATAGTGACCATAATATAACAACATTTAACATTTCTATGATGGGAAGAACATCTCAACAGCCCAGCACTGTGGCATTTAATTTCAGAAAAGGGAACTATGCAAAAATGAGGAAGTTAGTTAAACAGAAATTAAAAGGTACAGTGACTAAAGTGAAATCCCTGCAAGTTGCATGGACACTTTCAAAGACACCACAATAGAGGTCCAACTTAAATGTATACCCCAAATTAAAACACACAGTGAAAGAACTGAAAAAGAGCCACTGTGGCTTAACAACCATGTAAACAAAGCAGTGAGAGATAAAAGGCATCTTTTAAAAAATGGAAGTCAAATCCTAGTGAGGTAAACAGAAAGGAGTAAACACTGCCAAATTAAGCGTAAAAATGTAACAAGAAAAAAGGAGTTTGAAGAATAGCTAGCCAAAAACTTAAAAGGTAATAAAATGGTTTTTTAAAGTACATCAGAAGCAGGAAGCCTGATAAACAACCAGTGGGGCCCCAGGATGATTAAGATACAAAAGGAGCACTTACAGATGATAATGTCACTGCGGAGAAAGTAATTTAATTCTTTGCTTCAGTCTTCATGGCTGAGGATGTTAGAGAGATTCCCAAACCTTAGCCATTCTTTGTAGGTGACAAATCTGAGGAATTGTCACAGATTGAAGCGTCACTAGAGGAGGTTTTGGAATTAATTAATAAACCTTAACAGTAACAAGTCACCAGAACCAGATGGCATTCACCCAAGAGTTCTGAAAGAATTCAAATGTGAAATTGCAGAACTATTAACTATAGTTTGCAATCTGTCCTTTAAATCGGCTTCTGTACCCAATGATTGGAAGATAGCTAATGTAACGCCAATATTAAAAAAGAGCTTAGAGGTGATCCTGGCAATTACAGACCAGTAAGTTCTGGATTTCCAGTACTGGGCAAATTAGTTGAAACAACAGCAAACAATAAAATTGTCAGACTCATGGAAGAACATAATTGTTGGGCAAAAGTCAACATGGTTTCTGTAAAGGGAAATCATGTCTTATTAATCTATTCGAATTCTTTGAAGGGTTAACAAACATGTGGACAAGGGGGATCCAGTGGACATAGTGTACTTAGATTTCCAGAAAGCCTTTGACAAGGTCCCTTACCAAAAACTCTTATGTAAATTAAGTTGTCATGGGATAAGAGGGAGATCTTTCATGGATTGAGAACTATATAAAAAGACAGGGAACAAGGGTAGGAATAAATGGTAAATTCTCAGAATGGAGAGGGGTAACTAGTGGTGTTCCCCAAGGATCAGTCCTAGGACCAATCCTATTCAACTTATTCATAAATTATCTGGAGAAAGGGGTAAATAGTGAGGAGGCAGATGATACTAAACTGCTCAAGATAGTTAAGACCAAAGTAGACTGTGAAGAAATTAAAAAAGATCTCACAAAACTAAGTGATTGGGCAAAAACTGGCAAATGAAATTTAATGTGGAGAAATGTAAAGTAATGCTCACTGGAAACAAAATAACCCCACTATACATACAATATGATGGTGGGTAATTTAGCTAAAACTAATCAGGAAAAAGATCTTGGAATCATCGTGGATAGTTCTCTGAAGATATCCATGCAACGTGCAGTGGCAGTTAAAAAAAACAAACAACAACAAAAAACCCAGGATGTTAGGAATCTTTAAAAAAGGGATAGAGAATAAGACTGAGAATATCTTATTGCCCATATATAAATCCATAGTACGACCACATCTTGAATACTGTGTACAGGTGTGGTCTCCTCATCTCAAAAAAGATATACTGGTGTTAGAAAAGGTTCAGAGAAGGGCAACTAAAATGATTAGGGGTCTGGAACGGGTCCCATATGAGGAGAGATAAAAGAGGCTAGGACTTTTCAGCTTGGAAAAGAGGAGACAAGGGGGGATCTGATAGAGGAATATAAAATCATAAATGGTGTGGAGAAAGTAGATAAGAAAGTTATGTACTTGTTCCCATAATATAAGAACTAGGGGCCATCAAATGAAATTAATGGGCAGCATGTTTAAAACAAATAAAAATAAGTTATTCACACAGTGCACAGTCAACCTGTGGAACTCCTTGCCTGAGGAGGTTGTGAAGGCTAGGACTATAACAGGGTTTAAAAGAGAACTAGATAAATTCATGGAGGTTAACTCTGTTAATGGCTATTAACCAGGATGGGTAAGGAATGGTGTCCTTACCTCTGTTTGTCAGAGGGTGGAGATGGATGGCAGGAGAGAGTTACTTGATCATTACCTGTTAGGTTCATTCCCTCTGGGGCACCTGACATTGGCCACTGTTGGTTAGATGGATAGTGGGCTGGATGGACCTTTGGTCTGACCCAATATGGCCATTCTTATGTAAGGAAGAGAGACACACTGGCATGGAACATTATATGTTTGTGTTTTGTTAGCATTATATTTGGCTAGATGATTCCTAGATTTATTGACTTTTAAAGGCCAGAAAGGACCATTTTGATCATGTAGTCTGACCTCTTGTATAATGCTAAAACAGGTAATAGAATTTCACCCAGTGATTCTTCCATCAAACTTATAAGTTATGGTAGAGCTAGAGCATTTCTTTTAGAAAGACTTGAAGTGACAGATAATCCACCACAGCACTTGGTAAATGGTTAGAATTGTTAATTAACTTCATTGTCAAAAATGTGCATCTTATTTCTAGTCTAAATTTGTCTAGCTTCAGAGCCCAGACATTGAATCATATTATGCCTTTGTCACCATTATGATAAATTTTCTCCCCACGTATTTCTAGAGTGTAATCAAGCCCACCTCTAACCTTCTCTTGCATAATTAACTAGATTGAGCTTCTTAAGCCTCCCACTGTAAGAGATGATTTCCAGACTTCAAATAATTCTTGAAGCTCTTGTGGAAATAACAGGGTGTTGTTTTAAGAAATAAAAATATTGAATGGCCTTGTGGCCTATGAGTTAAAAATCTAAGAACAGAGATGACACATAATATGACAATAATACAAGGAGCCTAAAGGCCCAAGCCTGTAAGATTAAACAGTTAGTTTAAGGAAGTTAGACCTATAAGCCTTAGCATAAATAAGCGAACCAGCAAGGATCCTAAGAATCAAGATGGCATAAGATATTTTACAAAATATAATTTTGATGCTATCTTGCATAACATGCTGACAGGTAACCACAAGACAGTTCATGCCAGTTTCGGTATTTGGAGATAGGAACATCAGCAGATACATAACTGCAAGATTGCCATAGTAAATAATTGACATACACCAATATGTGTGAGATAATTAATATGCTGACCTATAGCATAAGGACATCCTAAACATTAGGGTGAGGATGTTAGTTAAGTGTGAAGAAGGGTGAACACACATATGAATATTTATGGCAGCCATCAAACTCTATAAAAGGCCCAACCCGAATCTAGGCATATGAGACCTCTATCATTGGATTTGCTTGGCACGCCAGAGACAGAACAGAACACCTGTGAACTGCCACCTGCTTTCCCACAAAAAGGGAAATAGGTCTCCACAAAAATTGTCTGAGTATGTATATAAAATATGAGGTCAGAATTCAAATTAATATTGCACTAGTGCTACATTCTTGTTTGGATCAGAACCTTTGTGTTTTTACTAACTGTGTTAATAAAACTATTGCAAAGTGAAAAACTTTTTTCTAAGCATGAGCACTGCAAGCATGCATATGAGTTTTCCCAACCAAACAGTAATTCTAATATTATTGTACCTGATTGAGGGACTAGAAACTGTCAAACCTCAGAAGCTTAATTTGTTAATAGAGGATTCTTAAAAATCAATATAGCCAATATCAATTTATAATCAATAGAACAGACAACAGTCTCAGGAATGATTTTTTTTCTCCTATATAGGTTACTTTGTGTTGAAGTTGAGAAATAAACCAATCCAGTGTAATTTGTATATATTTATTGAAAGATTAAGCAAAGTGATAAAACACATAGAAATTTAAATGAATATAAGCAAAATTAATTCATTTTTCCTAACCAAATTACCATGGTGCAATGCAATGATAAAATTAAGTTTACAACTGACATAAATCAATAATCAATAGTTAAATTTATCTGGCTTGCCAATTACTACAATCATTAATTAAATCAAATTACAATGAACAAATTAAGGAAAACAATTTCTTAACATTTTACAGGAAGATTAGAGGGAGAAATTGTTCTCTTTGATTTAAGTCATTTAGTTAAGAGTTGATTAAAGCTAGAGGCTGTTACTTGCCTTATTTGTCAGGAAGCATAGTTCTTAAAATAATGTCCTAGTGACTTCCTTCTTTGGCTGCTTTCTCTCCCCTTCAAATTCTTGTTTATCTAATGTATTTCCCCTCCCCACTTTAAGACAATGCTTGCATCTTTCTGGCGGCCTGGCATAGACACAGGGACTACACCTGCATTTGAGCTGGAAGGTGTGATTTCAAGCTCATGTAGATTTATCTGTGCTGCTCTGCTCAAGCTAGTGCACTAAAAATATTAGTGTTGCTGGGGTAACACAGGCAGCGGCTTGATCTAATCTCCAGAGTAGGTACCCAGGGGGCCTGGGTGGATATGTTCTCATGGCTAGCCTGAGCCACCACCTGTGCTACCCCAGCTACACTGCTATTTCTAGCATTCTTAGCTTGAGCAGAACTAGCACGCTTATAGCTACATAATCTGGTAATCTCACCTCCCAGTTCACATGCAGAGATTGCCTGAAAGTTTATGTTCAGTTAACTGCCACCCATGACCCCTAAATTCTTTTCAGTCTCTTTTTTTTTGAGGTTACTGTCCCATGTCCTGTCACTGACCTCTATGGTCTTTTTTGTAGAAAGCTAGACATGCTGACATACTTTGAGGACCAGGGATAGAGTTGTGAGTACATTGCAGGACTGAGCCCTAAAATCTCACCTCCTAGTCATCAGGGCCTTGTTTGACTAGGAGATGCTTGGGTAGGGCCAGAGAAAGGGAATATACATATAAAAGTATGGTGGTGAAGACTTTTTACTTTGTGATTTTAAACCATGTCTTCTTTCTCTTTCTAGCCAATTAGTTCTAATATTTGAGAATGGACAGAATTACATTGTCTCCACAACTTCTTGTGAGGGGAGGGGGGAAGAGGCGGAAAAAGATATAGTAATTCATTTTTTTCAGACCTCAAAAATGGTGACTATGTCACTTTTAATTTGTTGACTACAAAATTTAAGTGGAAGTCAATAGTTTTTATAGGCATAGGCACCTCTAAACTTAATTGAGAGTATTCTAAGTAGGAAGATCCCGAGTACTGAAATCTTACCTTATAGACAACTCCCATGATGACTTGGGGAGGAGGAAGTGCTGGGCTCCATTTTGGAAAGGAGCAGAAATTGCTTTTGTGGAGCTCTCTCCATACCAGGAGCTGCTGCTAAACTGCTCTTCGGAAGCCAGAAGCTGCTGCTGAGAGTCTGCAGGGGATTTGATCAAGCATGGAATGTCAGAGGTGGTTGGCTGCGGCACTGGAACCAGAACAGAGATTGTCACCATGCCTAGAGCTGATTGAGGTGGGCCTGAAGTGACAGCCGTGTGAGTAACCACTACCCTCATTTGGGAAAATACTTGCAAGGGAAGCGGGGACAGCAAAGAGACTTTAAGGGGTAATCTGTGTCCAAGAAGAGGCAGAATGGTCTTCTCATTTAACCAGAACTCAGGGCTGCTGACATTTGGTTAAATCAACTCCAGTCTTCAGAGTGTGTGCAGCTTGTTGCCTGGGCTGGACTGATTCACCAGAATGCCTGTCTCCAGTTTTAAGATCTTAGAGGTGCCCACACAAGCAGTTTTTAGAACTCTGAAATCCAGAGGAGTGGTAATAAGGGGTGGATAAATGGTGGCAGTGTAATTGCAAGTTTTTTACTACTCTGAACTGTATGATTTATTGAACTGCCCTTGATGATTTTAAATTAGTGGTGATATTTAATCTCAGTCTGTTGTATTATGAACCTAAGAACAGCCATACAAGGTCAGATCACTGGTCCATCTAGCCCAGTATCCCGTCCTCTCATGGTGGCCAATGCCAGGCAGTTCAGAGGGGATGAACAGAAGAGGTAATCATCAAGTGATCCATCCTCTGTCACCCATTCACAGCTTCTGCCAAATGGATGCTAGGGACAGTTCTGAAAACAGTTTTGCATCTCTGCCCATCCTGGCTAATAGCCATTGATGGACTTCATGAACTTATCTTTTTTTTTAATCCTATTGATTTTCACAATATTTGTTGGCAAAGAGTTCCATAGGTTGATTGCATTATATGTAGAAATGCTTCTCTTTTTTTAAACCTGCTGCCTATTAATTTCATTTGGTGACCCCTAGTTCTTATGAGAGGGGTAATAACACTTCCTTATTTAGTTTCTCCACACCAGTCATGATTTTATAGACCTTTATCATATCCCTGCTTAGTCATCTCTTTTTGAGCTGAAGAGTCCCAGTTTTATTAATCTCTCTTCATACAGAAGCCATTCCATACATCTAATAATTTTTGTTGTCCTTTTCTCTGCCTTTCCAATATATATCTTTTTTGAGATGGAACAACCATGCCTGCATGCAGTATTCAAGATGTGGACATACCATGGATTTAAACAGATGCAATATGATATTTTCTGTCTTATTATATATCCCTTTCTTAATGATTCCCAACATTGTTAGCCTTTTATTTTTTTTATTGACACTGCCCATTGAGTGAATGTTTTCAGAGAACTATCCACAATGACTCCAAGATCTTTCTTGAGTGGTAGCAGCTAATTTAGACCCCAATAGTTATATGTATATTTGGGATTATGATTCCCACTGCACATTAGTTTGCATTTTTGTCTTTGCATGTTATCTTTACTTAGACTGAAGCTAACATACCTTCACTTAAGTATATAGTGAGTGCATATTGTATACAATCGATATTTTGAGTTAGACCCATTGCTCTAATATACTTGACTGTGAGTGTTGCCTGCTCCTGAGTTAACTGAGGAGGAAAGGGCGGATTACATATGAATTAACTCAATAACAAAAAGAGGGCAACTGCAATGATCCCCAGGATTCTGCTTATATTCTATGTTAAACTGCATAGAAAAGTTCATTAGCTCAACTCTTTTGCTGTGAGAGCAGAACAGTTTTCAGTAACAATCCACTTAGTGTTACAGTAACTGATACTGAGCTCCACAGTAGGTGCTATCTCAGTTCTTACCATGTAAGAGAATGCAGCGTGGTTGAGACTGGATAATCAGGTTTCCATGGATTTCCACCACGTAGGGACAAGTGGTTACAGAGAAGGAACCGATCTTGAGAGAAATTCACATACCACATGTAGATTGGAATCCCTGAGAATATATTAGTGATTGGAACAAAGACAAGCTGCAAGAGCAGGGCCGGCTCCAGACCCTAGCGCACCAAGCGCATGCTTGGGGCGGCATGCCGCGGGGGACACTCTGCCGGTTGCTTGGAGGGTGGCAGGCGGCTCCGGTGGACCTCCCGCAGGCATGCCTGTGGAGGGTCCTCTGGTCCCACGGCTCCGGTGAAGCATCCGCAGGGACGCCTGCTGGAGGTCCACCGGAGCTGCAGGACCAGCGGACTCACTGCAGACATGCCTGTGGGAGGTCCACCGGAGCCGCAGAACCAGCGAGCGGCAGAGCCCCCCCCCCGTGGCATGCCGCCGTGCTTGGGGCGGCGAAATGGCTGGAGCCGGCCCTGTGCAAGAGATATGGTTTAATTAGTCTGCAACTTTATTAACTCAGCTAGGATTTATCTGGCAAAAAAAAAACAATTATAGTGCAGGTCCTCACTCCTTCCCCCAACAAGTCTGGTCCCAAGCTATTGCTGGACCCTGCTGCCATCCCCTCACATGAGGGCAAAGGGGACTGAGGCCTCTGCTCCACTGCTTCTTTCGAGGGAGGGGTGTGTCTTCCCATAGGTCTGTTTCCTACTCCAATTCATCAGGGAACCTGACTGTAAGGGTGCAGAACTCACCCCTGCAGTGCCTCCTGCTGGTCATCTCCAGGAATTAGCTCTCCAGCCGTTGGCGCACCCTCTTCAGGCCAGAGTCCTGCTACCGCTTGGCTCGCGTGTCCCTCCCAGACCCAGTGCCCTGTTGTCTGCGGTGCTGCCCCCTGGCAATATCCCCACAGTTCAGGGTCTCTGCCTCCCAGGGGAACCCCCACCCACTATCCCCACTTTGCCTCAGTCTTGGCTACTGCCCAGTTTCCATCTAGCCCCTGTTCACTGGGGCAGACTGCAGTATAAGCTACTCATCACATGCAAAGGGGCTTGGACCTGCTGCCTCTGGCTACCTGTGGGCTGCTCCCTGCAACCCAGTACCTAATAGGCCTTACCAGGTCTGCAGCCTGGGGCTTTCCTGGATTGGAGCTCCCCAGCTCCCTTGGCCTTTCCCCAGCCCTGCTCCACTCCAAATACCTGGTTAACCTCCCTGCAGCCAGGTCCTTCTCTCTCTGAACACAGAGAGAGATTGTTGAGCTCCTGGCTCCCAGCCTCTCATATAGGGTCAGCTGAGGCCTGATTGGGGCTTGACCCAGCTGCGCTGCTTCCTCAGTCAGCCTAGTAGCTGCTTTTCCTGCCACAGCCCTCTCCCAGGGCTGTTTTCATCCCTTCAGGGCAGGAGCAGGGTAATCACCTTGCTACACTGACCCTTATAGAATGAGAACTTGCACTGGATTTCTGCCACCTGATAAATAATGGTAACTTTAACCATACCTCCTAACCTACCCATCCAGGTCCCCAACCTGCTGTTGGAAACAAAACAAACAAAAAACAATCTTCCTTACCCCAACAAATCTAGGAGTGAGGGGAAAAATCCTTTCCATTTCCCCCCAAAGGAAACCACAAAAATACATTCCTACTCTGACACCCTGGATGGTAGATGCTAATCTAGGGTGAAAGAAGGCTGTGACTGGAGGGGTGTGTGTCTATGTACTCTCCCTTTCCCTGGTTCTCAGGCCATTTCCCATGCTCCAAATTACTTTTGCAGATGGCAGAAAGCCTAAAATTCCTCATGTAAGCTTTGACACAGGGACCCATTGATGCCAAGGGGCAAAGGATTGACTGTTCTTTACAAGCAATTTCTGTCTCACACCTGAAAAACTTACTACACCGAATACATAGCTTTCATGCTATTTATCCATGAAGGGTATCATGTGAAATCTCTACTGAAATCTTGTAAGTTATCATTGTAAGATGTGAGTACAGATAACAATTAAGGAATAAGGCAACTACTGAACACTAACTTTTTGATGTGCAAGACACTAAGATGAAGTATATAAAAAGTGTAAGCACATCCAAATTCTTGAAGTACCTGCTAAATTAAGAGTCAGGTGCTCATTTTCTTGTCTTCTACTTTACTTGCTTAACTGTTTACTCAGATAGGTAACCCAATCATCAATACTAGAGAAAATAATAAAGAAGGGAAAGGTGCTTCAGGTGCTTCCTTCACTTGAGAAAAATTGAAGGGTGAGGAGGATTAGGCTCCAAATGATAATTTTACACTGAATTGGGTACCCACAGGGGACTAGACAAGAGCTATTTATTCTAGAGTCTTTTGTGATTGAAGGAAGTAAAAGAATGGGTGATAGAGTGTACAAAACCTACATAATATTTGGTGAAGAAATTAATCTTTGGGGAAAAGGGCTGAAAACCTTCCCTCTGCCGAACTACAATCCCAGAAATAACTGGTGTGAGGAAATTGATAGATTCATAAATGTTAAGACTAGTAAAGACCATTGTGATAATCTAATCTGACCTCCTGTGTAGCACAGACCATAGGACTTCACTCAGTAATTCTTTCAGCATTTCTAGTAACACAGGGTTGGCCTGCAGTGTATTTTGACATCCAATATATAGGCTCAGTGAGAGAATCTGCTAGAATTCATTAAAATGACTTGGTTATATATGGAAAAAGAATACTATTTTTCTTCTTGATAGTTTGTCACATGGCTTTGACACAGGATGAGCTATGGACTGGGTGGGTCCCATTGTTACCAGCAGGTGAAATCTAGAGAGGTTTGTCACAAACACCTGAAACTCCTGCTGAATTCAACAGGAGTTGCCTCAGTGTAAAAGAAGGAAGAGATTGTGTAAATCACTTTAAGCTGTCTTGGGTTCTGGTCTGACAACGAAAAAGCCAAAAAGACATTTCAAAACCTGAACTATTTTGAGATATGCTTTTGTCAGCTAGCACAGAGACGGCCAATTTTTGACTGTCTAGTGGCAGGCTAACCAAGCACTCACAGAGTGACTTTAAGGTCAAGTGTGTGCAGCCACAGAGGAATCTATGGACAGTAAGATAAAAACAAAAACCAATCCTGAAAGAAGAGTGTCCAAAAAAGCAAAAAATAAAGGGCATAAGTCAGCATCAAACTTGCCCTAAAGTCAGCAACTGTCAAAAAAAAAAAAAATCCTTTTCTAGGAACTCAGTCTCAGGAATTGTCAGTATCCTCAAAGTGTGGCCCAAGAATATTTCAGGAAAAGGAACAACCTGAATCCTGGAATATATCTCCCACTCCAAATAGATGCTCTGGGAAACAAAATATGATTTTGCATACAGAACACATGAAGATCAGAGTTTTATAGTCACCAGTGCAGAACTGGCTGCAACTACCAAAACAAAGTTACTCTGACTCTTAAAACAAAAACAAAAACCCTCAGTTAAAATGTCCTGTGGGTTAATCTTTAGCACCATTTGGCAAATAGTGAACTTTTAACTCCCTTTAGTGAGGAAAGCACATTTCACATTCAGGTTGCATTATGCCTGATGGGCCAGATCCTTTGGTTTGTTAAGGATGTCTAAAAACTCCCTAGAATAGAAATTCTTCTTAGTGACTTGCTGTAACGGGGAGTCCTGCTTTGTGCCTCTCGGTGAAGGGGAATTTGTGTGTGGCATTGAGCCATCTTAAATGGCTCACATGCCAACTTCCCTGGCATTGGTAAAGAAGATAAAACTAGGGAAATAAGGTGTGTCTTTGGTGTTACTCTGCCTTTCGGATCTCAAGCTGCTTGAAAACTGGAACAACTGTCACAGTTCAGGGTACCTATACTTGAATTTCCCCTCAGTGGGCCACTAAGGACACTCACCCTAGGCTTCCAGCTCCTGAGCCAGCCTCTCTCTTTGGTGGAGGTTGTATCTATCTCCCACCTGACTTTTTTTTCAGGGTACACAGTTCCCTGCCTACACTGTGATTTCCCTACCAAGTCAGACTGGCTAAACATGCCTGCAGCTATGCTATGCTTTCTCCTCAGACTATGAAGAGATGTAATTGTCCTGTTATAAGTTATCACACAGCCCCTCCATTTATTTTAAGGGGTGTTTCTTTGTGACACATGCTTCCATAAATCTTACACTCCAACATGCCACACTGTCTCCCACAGAGTTTCTTATGCCCACAAGTTGTGCATATTTTAGTCAGTTCCTTGCTGACTCTTACTCCATCCTCAGGGAGACCCCCTCTGTGTACAATCCAGGATCTGACTAGAAAGTTCAGGTTGTCTTGTAACCACTCATCCTTTACACTGTTCTCTTTCTAGAGGAATTTTTTTCTTACCACTTCTCAAAGGTTGCAGCACAGGAACAGCACAGGAAATACTTTGTGATCCCTGTCAGAGGAAGTCACAAGGAACAAAGCAGGAAGGGAAAAATCTCAGGCAGAGAACTTCAAGGGAATAAGACAGCATATTTGTCAATGTTATGCAGTGTAAACAGGGATTTATAAATTATAAAATCTATAAATGGTGCATCAAATGCCAGTCAGTGCCCAACACCATCTGTGTGTGTTTTCCTCCTTGTTCCCCTCTAAACACTGAGCCCTGGTCTACACTATGGGTTTAGGTCAAATTTAGCAACGTTAGATTGATTAAACCTTGTACCCGTCCACACGACAAAGCCATTTTTGTCAACTTAAACACATCTTAAAATCAGTACAACGAGGAGATTAGTGCTGAAATTGACCTCGCTGGGTCAAATTTGGTGTAGTGTGAATGAAATTCGATGGTATTCGCCTCCGGGAGCTATCCCAGAGTGCTCCATTGTGACCACTCTAGACAGCACTCTCAACTCCGATGCAATAGCCAGGTAGACAGGAAGAGCCCCATGAACTTTTGAATTTCATTTCCTGTTTGGCCAGCAGGGTGTGCTGATCAGCACAGGTGATCATGCAGAGCTCATCAGCACAGATGATCATGGAGTCCCAGAATCACAAAAGAGCTCCAGCATGAACCAAACAGGAGGTACTGGATCTGATCACTGTTTGGAGAGACAAATCGGTGCTATCAGAACTCTGTTCCAAAAGACAAAATGTCCAAATATTTGAAGAAATCTCCGAGGGCATGAAAGACAGAGGCTATAACAGGGACCCACAGCAGTGCTTCTTAAAACTTAAGGAGCTCAGGCAAGCCTACCAAAGAACCAGAGAGGCAAACAGCCGCTCTGGGTCAGAGACCCAGACATGCCGCTTCTATGATGAGCTGCATGCCATTCTAGGGAGTGCCCCTACAACTACTCCACCCCTATGCGTGGACTCTGTCAATGGATTCTCACGCAACAGGGAAGCGGATTTTGGGGATGAGGAAGATAGCATACAGCATGCACGTGGAGAAAAAACTTTTTCCCCTCAACAGCCAGGAACTGTTTATCACCATGGACCCAGTACCCTCCCAACCCACCCAAGGCGGGCTCATGGACCTTGAAGGCGGAGAAGGGACCTCTGGTGAGTATACCTTTGTAAATATTGTACACGGTTTAAAAGCAAGCATGTTTAATGATTAATTTGCCCTGAAGACTTGGGAGGCATTCGCGGCCAGTACAGCTACTGGAAAAGTCTGTTAATGTGTATGAGGATGGAGTGTAAATCCTCCAGGAACATCTCAGTGAAGCTCTCCTGGATGTATTCTCAAAGTCTTTGCAAAAGATTTCTGGGGAGGGCAGCCTTATTCTGTCCTCCACGGTAGGACACTTTACCATGCCAGGCCAGTAGTACGTAGTCTGGAGTCATTGCATAACAAAGCATGGCAGCGTATATGCTTGGTGTTTGCTGGCATTCAAACAATATCCATTCTTTATCTCTCTGTGTTATCCTCAGGAGAGTGATATCATTCAGGGTCACCTGGTTGAAATAGGGGAATTTTATTAAGGGGACATTCAGAGGTGGCCGTTCCTGCTGGGCTGTTTGCCTGTGGCTGAACATAAATCATCCCCGCTGTGTGCCATGCGGTGGGGGAAGGAGTAAAGCGATCATCCTAGAGAATAGGGTGTGGGGGGGGGTTAAGCTGAGTTTGTGTTGCACATGAACCCGAAAACTGCAGCCCCTCCTTTCAAATGGTCAACCCATTTTAAATGGCCAACCCAACAGGTGTTCATATGGGAAATGAGAGCACTGCTGTTTGAAATCATGTAATGTGAACAGCTTGGTTCACCATGAAAGAGTCTACCCATTGTTCTCTAAAATGTCTCTTTTTAAATACTACTCTCCCTTTTTTTCCTCCCGAAGCTGCAAATGTTTCAATGCTCCCTGTATCATCTGCATCCCAAAGGCTAGCGAAGACTAGAAGGTGAAAAAAAAATGCACTCATGATGAAATGTTCTGAACTCATGCAGTTCTCCCACACTGAAAGAGCCCAGTAGAATGCATGGAGGCAGACACTGTCAGAGTGCAGGAAAGCACAAAATGAACGCGAGGACATGTGGCGGGATCAAGATGATAGGTGGTGTCAGCGTGATGAGAGGAGGCAGGATGAAATGCTGAGGCTACTAGAAGATCAAACTGATATTCTCCGGTGTATTGTTGAGATGCAGGAAAGGCAGCAGGAGCACAGACCGCTACTGCAGCCCCTGTGTAAAGAACTGCCCTCCTCCCCAATTTCCATAGCCTCCTCACCCAGACGCCCAAGAACACGGGATGGGAGTCTCCTGGCACCCAACCACTGCACCCCAAAGGACTACCCAAGCAACAAATGGCTGACATTCAATACGTTTTGAAGTGCAGTGTGGCCTTGTCCTTCCCTCCTACACCACCCCACCCAGTGCTTTCCTCCTTCCCCACCCCTCCTGGGCTACCTTGGGAGTTATCCCCCTATTTCTGTGACTAATTAATAAAGAATGCATGAATTTGAAACAATGACTGTATTGACTCTGCAAGCAGTGATCAAAGGGGGGAGGGGAGGGCAGTTGACTTACAGGGAAGTAGAGTGAACCAAGGGGGTGGGTTGTCATCAAGGAGAAACAAAGAGAACTTTCATACCATAGCCTAGCCAGTCATTAAACTGGTTTTCAAAGCTTCTCTGATGCTCAACGTGCCCTCCTGTGCTCTTCTAACCGCCCTGGTGTCTGGCTGCACATAATCAGCGGCCAGGCGATTTGCCTCAACCTCCCACCCCTCCATAAACGTCTCCCCCTTATTCTCCAGATATTATGGAGCACACAGCAAGCAATAATAACAATGGGGACATTGGTTTTGCTGAGGTCTAACGAAGTCAGTAAACTATGCCAGCACACTTTTAAATGTCCAAAAGCACATTCTACCACCATTCTGCACTTGCTCAGCCTATAGTTTAACAGCTCCTGTCTATTGTCCAGGGTGCCAGTGTATGGCTTCATGAGCCATGGCATTAAGGGGTAGGCTGGGTCCCCAAGGATAACTATAGGCATTTCAACATCCTCAATGGTTATTTTCTGGTCTGGGAAGTAAGTCCCTTGTGGCAGCTGTTCACAGAGACCAGAGTTCCTAAAGATGCGAGTGTCATGTATCTTTCTCAGCTATCCCACACTGATGTTGATGAAACATCCCTTGTGATCCACCAGTACTTGCAGACCATTGAAAAGTACTCCTTTCAGTTTATGTATTCTCTGCCTTGGTGCTCTGGTCCCAAGATAGGGATATGCGTTCCATCTATCGCCCCACCACAGTTAGGGAATCCCACTGCAGCAAAACCATCCACTAACACCTGCACATTTCTCAGAGTCACTACCCTTGATAGCAGCAGCTTAGTGATCACATTGGCTACTTGGATCACAGCAGCCCCCACAGTAGATTTGCCCACTCCAAATTGATTCCTGACTGACCAGTAGCTGTCTGACATTGCAAGCTTGCAGAGGGCTATCGCCACTCGCTTGTGAACAGTGAGGGCTGCTCTCATCTTGGTATTCTTGTGCTTCAGGGCAAGGGAAAGCAAGTCGCAGAGTTCCATGGAAGTGCCCTTCTGCATGCGAAAGTTTCGCAGACACTGGGAATCATCCCAGACCTGCAAAACTATGTGGTCCCACCAATCTGTGCTTGTTTCTTGGTTCCAGAATCGGCGTTCCATGGCATGAACCTGCCACATTACCACCATGATGTCCAAATTGCCAGGGCCCATGCTTTGAGAGAAGATTGTGTCCATGTCCTCACCACTCTTGTCACTGTGCTGCCGTCGCCTCCTCACCTGCTTTTGCAGGTTATGGTGCTGCATACCTTGGAGGATAATGTGCATGGTGTTTACAGTGCTCATAACTGCCGTGGCAATCTGAGCAGGCTCCATGCTTGCTGTGGTATGCCATCTACATGGAAAAAAGGCGCAAAACGATTCTCAGCCGTTGCTCTCACTGAGGGAGGGTGGCCTGACGACATGTACCCAGAACCACGACAATGTTTTTGCCCCATCAGGCATTGGGAGCTCAAACCAGAATTCATATGGGCGGCAGAGACTGCAGGAACTGTGGGACAGCTACCACAGTGCAATGCTCCGAAAGTCGACGCTAGTCTCGGTAATGTGGATGCAGTCTGTCGACTTAGTGGGGACACACAATCAACTGTATCAAATCGATTTCTAAAAAAAATAGACTTCTATTAAATTGATCTAATTTCATAGTATAGACATACCCTGAATACTCATCCTTCTATGGTCTACCAACCTTACTACACTGAATCTTCAGCACTGAAGTCCCAACTTCTGACTCACTTTTCACAGGATGCCCGTAAGAGGTGAGTCAACAATAATGCTGTGTATTACAGCAACTGGTATACTAGAGGGCAGTATCTGATTATTTCCTTAAGAAAGAAATGTAGGTCAGAATAAATAAAAAAAAACTGAGACAAATAGAATGTATCTTGTGTTTCTACTTCTTTCCAGAGATGTATTTTAATAGGAGGAAATCAAGGCTAATATTTGTAATACTAAGTTGTGTCATGGTAGAAAATTGTTTCAGCAATCTAAGTATGTTAAAAAATAAGCTAAATTCATCCCTGATATGACCCTAATGGCTTCAGTTTGGTCCAGCTTTTAATATACAGGTTTTCTCCCTGTAATACTCACTCTGGAACCATATTTATCCCAAGCAGAAGTGGAGGCAACTCCATTTAAGTCAATAAAATTGTGTACACTTATAGCAAGGCTGAATTTAGTCAATAATCATGCATAATTTGCATGTGGATCTGATCCAAAGGCCATGGAAGTTCATGAAAAGACTCCTGTTGACTTTGATGGGCTTTGGATCAGGCCCTTTGTCAACAAAGGAAAGTAATGCTTAATTCCCTTCACAGTCTAGTTATTTCATTGCAGTACTTACCAAAACCCTCACTTATTATGCAGGAACATCTCTTATAACCAAGAAAGAGTAGCTGTGCAAGCTATAGTAACACGGTTTACTTAGCTTTGTATTCAGTAATCATTTATTCATGATGTTATACATATTTACAGAACTTGTGACTTATATCAGTGTGGAAATGCACAATCCTTCCTGAGATTTTCTGGTTGTAAATTCCATATTCCATTCATTGTATTTTTGTTTTAATGTACTACATTCCCCCAAAGGCTCTCCTTTAACTAGTTTGCTTATTGTGAATTCAGCAGTGATATTCTTTAAATAAACGGAAGCACAAAGCATAATTCCCTAAAAACACTTAATAAAAGGGATATGAATAAGGCTCCTAAGCTATTCTGAAGATAAATTAATTATAAGTGTGTAGGAAAAAACAACTGTTGACACGTTACAAGTTTTGGCATCTAACTTTATAAAATAGTGCCCACTCAACATTTCTTTTGATGTTTATGATCTGGAATTATTTTACTCACTAGGAATTAAGGTATATTTCAAATAAATGTAAAACTACATACAAAACAATAACTGCTTGTCTTGCTCATTTATTTTTCCATTTAAATTATTGGATCTATATTATAGAAACATGAAAATGTGTTGCCAAAAGCACTGGGTTGAACAAAACACGTCTGTTTGCTGGGAGAACATTAAAATCGGACTGTCATTTCCTCTCCTGAATTTAAAGTTTCAATATCTGATAGTTCCATTGCTCTTAACAGTAATCAGTATTCCATTCTGAATAATAACTGTCAAGAAATATTGACTTATAGTATGTTTCAAAGTGTTATTTCATCAATGGTCAATTTTCTGCCTATTCTACAATTATGCATTTCTACAGTTATTGATAAGATTCGCATCTCTATGTACCTTTGCCGCAAAAGAAAAACAAGTGGGATCTTTCCCTCTAATACAGACAAAAATCCATGGTAACTTAGTAGCTGAGCACCTTCCAATTTTTAATATATTTATCTGTACAACATTCTTGTAAGCTAGGGAAGCATTATCCCCATTTTACACATGTGGAAATGGAACCAGAGTGTCAGAGCCAGGTTTTCAAAGGTATTTAGGTATCTAAAGATACAGCTAGCATCTAGTGGGATTTTCAAAAGTGCCTTGGCATAAAACTCCAATTGAAAGCCTAGCTCAGGTGAGCATGGACTGAGTGACCATACTGCAAAACATCACTTGAGCTACACAGATTAGGTGAGCAGCATAGATTGGATCAGCAGCTGATGAGCTGTTGTAATTGGAGCTGTAGCATCCCCACTGTTTCCTAGCTTGAGCACCATTTCTCAAACTGCAGTCCTGACAGGGCAGCTAGCTCAAACTTCAAGCACTACTTTAAGTGAGTTAGATATTTTTATACGTGGTCAAGTTCAGAGCAAAAAACAAGTTATAGCTAGAACTAGCAACATAGTGAAGGCAGGCCCTGAGAGATGGGTGGGACACTAGAATAAGCCTCAATTATATTCAGTGCTGCAGTGCAGGGGGCTTCATGGTATTTCAGTGTTTTTTGTACTTCTGCCTATTGTCCTGGCCCAGGAAGCGCAGAGAGTGTGAGAAAAAAGGATAAACAAACTTTTTTAAAAAATGCAATCTCATGAAAACTGGAGTGTTTGGAACAAATATTTTAAATCAGTTCTTATCCTGTCTGCTTTGGCTAACTCTGACATGACAACTGTGGAGATGGTCTTGCTTCTGATATTGTTTGGAAGCGCAAATCCTCCTGCATACAGACAACATACTTTGTTATATACTGGAGCTCCTCTTTTTGACTATGAAATAACTATAATGCTGCTGCATAGGCACTATTATAGCTCTGAATCATCAGTAGTTTATGAGGCCCTAACGCATTTGGGTGGGTCAGAAGGAGAGGATTTGTGTAGCTGACTGCTTAGTTTCAATCAATAATGCTCTGCTAACAACAAGCTTTCCTGATCAACCAAGTGTATTTATAGTGTAATGCTGCTTTTATTATCTTTGACCATGTTGTAGCTGTGGGACAAACACAGCATATACACAGAAAATATGCAGAATCAAATTCAGCTGTGGAATAAGTAAATACAAGGAAATGGAGAAATGTGCCTGCTTATACAATGGTTAATTTGACCCATGTTGTAGCAAATAGTATAGACAACATTTTTATAACATTTAATCCTAGTAGACTCTCTCAATTCTTACATTAGCGGCAGAATAAAACACCCATTAAAGCATTTGTTCAGTGGAATTTGATAAGTCCTTCAGTCCTTCACGTGATTATTTCCTTATGCTTCTCTCCCGTTGTTTTCTGTATGTTCCTTCACCTATTTTCATACACTTCAAAGACTAATAATTCTCTTTGCTGCTTCTCAACAAGATCTGCTGTCCTTAGCTGGGATTGTTTCCTAATTAACTTGGTGGACAGGAAATTTGGGGTGTCAGATGCAACTAAAAGCCTCTCTGCCAGATACCACAGCCTCAATGTTTATACTTTTTAAATCATTAAATAGACTTTAAGTGTTCAGTTTTTCTCATGTTCTGCTACTGTTCCTTCACATGAAGATCACCACCTGACCTCACAGAAAAGCATTAATGATCTAGAAGGAAAAGTGTAAGTAAATTAAATGAGACTCTAGTGATCGGGATTCAATTCTTCCATAGTTTCAGTGAGACTTTGAACAAACCACCTTATGTGCACAGTAGTGCTGTTAAAATATCCTGAACTCTTACTCCAAGCCAAATCCATCTCTTGTTTAGGATTTGGAACAGTTCAGTTAAGGATCTTACACTATGTAGATGGGAAGGTCCCAACATTGCCCCATGACTTTCCAACATTTATCCCATCTTCTCATGTACCTAAGTGTTCATGTAGTTCGCCATGATCATAGTATACAAGTGCCTCTCAAACACTAATAAATCTTCTGCCATTTACTTGAGGCCTGTCACCCCAAGGTGCTGAGTCACTTCTGTTTGGCATTTTCCATTGGATTCAGGGTGTATCATACTCAGAGAGTGTTCTGCAATTTGCAGGATTGGATGTTTACCTTGTATTTTGTCATACATTGACCATGAGAAACAGAATAATTGCATACATTATTAGTAATTAAGAGAAGATGTAAGATTTTAACTAGACTTATCTGCTTGAAGAAATAGTTTGACACTGTATGACATGGTGTACCTACCACGCATCAGCCTGGAAAGCATACCTGTGCTTTGGAGGTTGAGGAAGCCCTGCCCCTCCGACTCTGCTGGAGACAGTATAAAAAGAAACAGCTCAACTCAGTCTGGTCAGGCTGCTGAAGGGGGAGGATGCAGACAGCAGACTTTCTTCAGGGAGCAACTACAGGCCCTGACTACAGAGCTCCAGACAGACTCCAGGCTGCCTGACAAGCCCAGAGAAGAGACTGCACTGGCAGGAGCTATGCCACTTGAGGACTCCAGAGACTGGGAGGAACCATGGAGCATTGCTGAGGGACAAAAGCTAGAAAGCAGGTCAGGAGACTTAGACTTTTCTCTGGTTATTGACCCAGTTAGCATGTTTTGGGAGTATCCCTGCTGACTCTGTGATAAGAACCCCCAACTCTACCAGGGCCCTGGGCTGGGTCTCTGAGGAGCAGGGAGAGCCCGACTCTCCCTAGCCTAGGCACCAAATACCCCTGTGTGGCACCCCATTCCCCCAATGAACCATTAGGCCACACTGGCCTGAATGGAAAGGCCACTTTGACTCTAGCCATTAGTCCACACTGCACTGAGCGGAAGGACCACTCTCCTGACTCTAGCCATTGGGCCATGCAGCCCTGTGTGGAAGGGCAATTTTATTGACTCCAGTCACTAGGCAGTAGGACCATATTTTATAGTAAGGGTTATCAGTATGTGACCTAACCAGCTGTGGTACTACTCTACCCTTTCATTGACCACACATGACCTGACAGCCTGTGATGGTGTGTACCTACCCCATGGCACATTGACTTTATATTTCTTTAAACCAAAAGGTTTTTTTGCCTGTTTTACTCCTAAGATCCTCTGCTTTTATGGTTTAAATAAATTATCTGTAAAACTGATTACTCAAAGTAATTATTAATTTACTCAGGAAATTTCATAAGAAAAATGATAATCTTATAATTAAAAAGGTTTTCTCTTTTGTAAAAGAAACATGCTGAGACTAGCTTGAAAAACAAATGCATTACCGAGACGTCTAGAACAGTTTCCTTGTCTGTTTTTATTCATTTATCCAAAAGCTCTCTCTTTGGTAGGATTGCAATTGATTAAAAAAAATGTTGAAATAGAACAAAATAAGTATTAAATCAGGCAGTTAAAAACATTGTAAAACAGAACAAAAGAATGGTCCCTGCTCTAAAATGTTTTACACACACACACACCTACCTGAGAACTGAAAACTTCCACATATATTAGACAACATACAGACAGGGACTACTTAGCAATTCAAAGGGAGCTGTTATTCAGACTCATATGGAAGGACTAAGTTAAGGACTTAAGTGTTAGATTAGGGCAAATAGCATTACATAGGCTTGAATATGTAGTAGAGTTGTTTCTCAAGCCATGCAGAGAAAAGATAAACTCCTTAATGTGATGGTAATAGGAATATCAGTGAATTTACTGGATAATTGTCTACCCAGTGCAATAATATCCTGATCAGAATCCACTATGGAACAGAAGAGACAGGAGTTCTGGATTTATGGTCTGAGTAATGTGAGAATCCCGTGGTGGCAGCTGAGCACCATTAATGGCCTATGGAGTTGGCCTTTGCCATCTTGAAGCTCTGGTGGCCAGTTTTTATTTTGTTTGGCATTTAGAGCTACCCTAGTTTTTTAAGATTTCAATTACAGTACAGTAATGACACCCAATGGCTTTTTTCCCTCCTGGTGGTGCTGGGGGAGCATGTGTTACCTGCAATTTTGCTGAACTCAAAGATCTTGGTAAACTTTACTCTTTGCAAGGTGGTGGCAGGAAATAAATCAATGGGGACACAGCCATCCAGCCAATAGATAGGTGATGCAAGCAGTCGAACAAAAGTGCTGTCACTCAAAGCTTCTACTTTAGTCTTCAGCACTTATTCGTGTCCACAACAGGCTAGTAGAGCGCCCAGATTCATATTTACTCAAAGTGTTGAGGCGGTTGAGACTAGACTTCCAGGGGCCAGCCTTCCATCTGTTGGGGAACTTGGTGTTCAAGTGTCCATTGAGCTTAGAGGTCTTCCTCTTTTCATACCCCATTTGTTAGCATTACATATCTTGCTCATAAGAAAAACTGCTGAGCAGAAGCTAAGTTAAGTGTGGAGATTTCCAGCCTGTCAGGTGCAGAATTTTCCATCAGTTAACCAGCTGTATAGCAATAGTTAACTATAGCCAGACTTTCCATCTTGCAAAATTGCATGCTTCAGAAAAACCAACTCCAAGCAGGAGGGCAGAGGGTCATCTTTACTCTGTAGTCACTCACTTCACCCTCCCCACCTGCTCTGTTAGTTGTGCTAAAGTTTCAGAAAGGCCTCATTTTAGGTGCTTTCAGCTACAAACACATCAATTGGTATTCCAGTTGTGAGCAGTGGTCTGGGCATGTTACTGGACTCTGGGCTATCAAAAAATCCTCTTACATGTGGACTCTAGATATTTTTTTTAAAACAAGCATTGATTCTTTTGCTTATTTCTTCAAAAGGACATTATCTTTTAAAACATTTCTTATCAGAATATCTATCATCTCTAAGGAAAATGTTTGCCCACTTCCCTACTGAATAAACCCTTGCCTGAGGTAGACATAGCTATTGGGAAATACACCCACAAGTGGGTTTCTGGGCTCGATTTAATGTGCAGCTAGGAGTGATCAGGTATCCATAGATTCCGAGGCCAGAAGGGACCATTGCTGATAATCTAGTCCGACCTCCTGCATAGTACAGGCCATAGAACATCCCCAAAACAATTCCTGAAGCTTATTTTAGAAAAAAAAATGTGCTATCTTGATTTTAAAATGTTCAGACTCCACCACAATCTTTGGTAAACTATTTCAATGGTTAATTACTCAGAAAAAAATATATATATCCCTTGTTTTCAGTTTGAATTTGTCTGTCTTCAGCTTCTGTACCCCTTCTGAAAGTGGAGTTGGCAGCAAGAGTTGGTTCAATAGCTAGGGGTTCCTCTCAACAATAAAACAAATAGAACTAGCTTGAGCCTGTGCCCAGTAATCTGGGGAAATTAAACAACCCCTGGGCACTTCTAAGAGGAAATACTTTCCTTCTCACAAGCACGGAGTTTGCGTATAGCAAAAAACAAAAACAAAAAAAACAACCACCTTAATAAACAGAAAAAGAAATCCAGTATTTGTCTGAGAAAACACCACAACCACAATTCAAAAGCATATGACCCTGAGCAGAAACCCATCCCAGAGTATGTCAGACAGTGTCCTTTTCCAGTACAAAGAGGAACTAAGGCAAAATTCAGACAAATATTTATTTAACCACCCAGTCATCTCTCCCTCCTCTGCACCTCACTCACAGTTGCTGCCTTTGGTCAGCAGAGACCCAGAGTCCAGAGGTGCATTAATGTAAGTTCACCTCCTACCCTGAGGGATGAAGTGGGAGTCATCAAGCAGCACCTCAGCTGTTGTGGCTGCACTGCAACTGGCTCACAGTTGCTCCTATTTACTCAGCCACTTCTGTGGGCCCTCTGCTGCAGGTGGCCACCATCACTGCTGTAATGTCACAGGCTCAGGAGCTGCCATTGAACCCAGCTCTCAGTGATTTCAGGGGGTAATGGGGAATCTAACTGGTAGTGCAGGCTGTGCAGTCTCTTTCACTACAGTGGTCCCACACCAGGTCTAAGGTTCAGTACCTGGTTATCAGTGATTTCAGCTCTAGTGATCACTGAGCAAAACAAGGACTCAATTGAGTTTAATCAACTCTATCTTTAAAACAATGGAGAAGGGAGGGGTGTCTAGGACTCCTTAGGCAGAGACCACACCACAGGACAGGAAAACCTGTCTCCACCTTCTCTTCACTGGGATTTGACATCCCTATCCCCTGCTTAACAAGTGAGGTTCAGTTTAAAGGCAGTTTAAGTACACTTCTGCTATCCTTTACTCAGGATAACATGTCATTACCCTTGCATTCAATGCTAAAAATGATTGGTAACCCAACATCAGCCAAAAGTTGATCACTTTGGTAAAGCATCTCCATCATGCTGAGCACCTAGGCAGAGTAGGTGTGTTTATGCAACTAGAGTCTTCTCTTGAAGTCCTTTCCCCTCAGCTCATCACTAGTTATCTGGGGAGAGCTCATTCAGTTCCCACTTACACTTCCAGCTATTCAGTCATGTTATACCTTTCTCTGATCGATTGAAGAGGCCATTAATATATGTTTTCCAAGACGATACTTTAGTCTAATCAACTTACCCAGTAACCTTCTCTTTATTGTACTAAAGAGATTAAAGTCCTTGAGTCTATCATTATAAGACATGTTAATTGCCAGACCACTTTCCAATACCAAATTCCATAGGCCACTTCCCTCAGACCCCGCTGAGGAATACACTAAGAAACTGCACTATCTACTCAGGACACTCCCTACACTAACACTGGAACAAATAAACATACTCTTAGAGCCCCGACCAGGGTTATTCTATCTACTACCCAAGAACCACAAACCCGGAAATCCTGGATGCCCCATTGGCACTCTCACTGAAGGACTGTCTGGATATGTGGATTCTCTACTGAGACCCTATGCCACCAGCACTCCCAGCTATCTCCCTGACACCACGGATTTCCTGAGGAAACTACAATGCATTGGTGACCTTCCAGAAAACACAATCCTAGCCACCATGGGTGTAGAGGCTCTCGACACAAACATCCCACACACAGATGGAATATAAGCTGTCAGGAACAGTATCCCTGATGATGCCACAGCACAACTGGTTGCTGAGCTCTGTGCCTTTATCCTCACAAACAACAATTTCAAATTTGATGACAATATATATCTCCAGATCAGTGACACCGCTATGGGCACCCGCATGGCCCCACAATATGCCAATATTTTTATGGCCGACCTGGAACAACGCTTCCTCAGCTCTCGTCCACTCATGCCCCTTCTCTACCTATGCTACATTGATGACATCTTCATCATCTGGAGCCATGGGAAGGAGACTCTGGAAAAATTCCACCATGATTTCAACAGCTTCCACCCCACCATCAACCTCCTCCTGGACCAATCTACATGGGAGGTCCACTTCCTAGACACCGTGGTGCAAATAAGTGACGGTCACATTAACACCACCCTATACCGAAAACCTACCGACCGCTATACCTACCTTCATGCCTCCAGCGTCCATCCCGGGCATATCTCATGATCCATTGTCTACAGCTAAGCACTGAGGTACAACCACATTTGCTCTAACTCCTCAGACAGAGACCAACAGCTACAAAATCTCCATCAAGCATTCTCAAAACTACAATACTCACACGAGAAATAAGGAAACAGATCAACAGAGCCAGACGTGTACCCAGAAGCCTCCTACTGCAACACATACTCAAGAAAGAAACCAACACGACTCCACTGGCCATCACATACAGTCCCCAGCTAAAACCCCTCCAACACATCATCAGGGATCTACAACCCATCCTGGACAATGATCCCACACTTTCACAGGCCTTGTGTGGCAGGCCAGTCCTCGCTCACAGACAATCTGCCAACCTAAAACATATTCTCACCAGTAACTGCACACCGCACCATAGTAACTCTAGCTCAGGAACCAATCCATGCAACAAACCTCAATGCCAAGTCTGCCCACATATCTACACCAGCGACACCATCACAGGACCTAACCAAATCAGCCACACCATCACCGGTTCATTCACCTGCACGTCCACCAATGTAATATATGCCAGCAATGCCCCTCTGCTATGTACATCGGCCAAACTGGAAAGTTTCTGTGGAAAAGGGTAAATGGACACAAATCAGATATTAGGAATGGCAATATACAAAAACCTGTAGGAGAACATTTCAACCTCCTTGGTCACACTATAGCAGATCTTAAGGTGGCCATCCTGCAGCAAAAAAATTCAAGACCAGACACCAAAGAGAAATTACTGAGCTTCAGTTCATCTGCAAATTTGACACCATCAGCTCAGGATTAAACAAAGACTGTGAATGGCTTGCCAACTACAAAACCAGTTTCTCCTCCCTTGGTTTTCACACCTCAACTGCTAGAACAGGGCCTCATCCTCTCTGATTCAACTAATCTCGTTATCTCTAGCTTGCTTGCATATATATACCTGTCCCTGGAAATTTCCACTACATGCATCCGACGAAGTGGGTGTTCACCCACGAAAGCTCATGCTCCAAAACATCTATAAGGTGCCACAAGATTCTTTGCTGCTTTTGTTAATCGTTTTATGGCTCTGTCTGCAGTCTATCAACATCCTTCTTGAATTGTTGACACCAGAACTGGATACGGTATTCCACCAGTGGTCTCACGAACTACATATGTCTAATCTCTCTAGTCCTACTTGAGCTATGCCAAGAAAGATCAACAACTCCAAATTGCATCACCTAGAACTGAAAACTGTTAGAGCTATAGGGCCTAAAGTAATCCTCAGTTTCAAATAGAAATAGTTTTGCACTGGTCTCCCACTCATTATGCACAATGGTGTGCTTAATATATACTCTTTCTGTGCTGGGAAAATAAGCTTTTCTATGCTTATTGTTCAAAAATCTGGAGTAACAAATTGCCAATTCTTATAAAAATAATATACATACTAGACCGCTGTTATCTGAGGTGTAGCACATGCACTGAGTACACATGGTTTCCATTTCCTTTATTAAAGTTTGTGATTTATTTTAAACTTTGTTTGACCACATTCTGCTGCATAGCTGTCACTCTGCACTGTCTGGCTGCTGTTGGGGTAAGAGTTTTCTCCTTTGCTGCTTCTGCCATCTGGAACAGCTTTCCTGCATCTCTGCCTCATCAACTCTCCATTTCTTTTCAAATCTCATCTGAAAACATATCAATATCCTTTCTCCATTGTCCTCTAATTTGTCTCTTCCTCTATCATTAAATTATTATTATAAAAAGCATTTTGGAATGCAATTTGTATGAAACACAACAGATCAAATCAAGGTCCACCATACTGTGCCCCATTGGATTACATTGCATGCTCTGGTTGATTGAACATATAACCATAATTATACAGATATTGTACTTATGAGTAAAATATGTATTTGATATTTGTGTATTGTGTGCATTTCCTTTGTGTGTTGCTTACTTATAGAATGTAGTCACCGATTTCTCATTTCCTTTGGTTATTGAGCTTAACAAAGAAGTCTGCAACATCCTACCAGTTGGTCAATGTTAAGTTTACATTTACCATTGTATTGAAATGTGAATTCTAGAGCGATCACTGCTTTAGCTGCTGTTTTGCCAGGACAGCTGAGTGCATGATTGGCATTGTTTTACATAAAGATTCTAAAGTAAGTTACCTTGACTTAGCTCTCTGTTACCAGAGCTACTGGTCCAAAATTGCCACCCTGTTATTTTGAACAAAGATTACTTTGAAGCACAGATGATCTTGTCATGACCCTCCATTTCACTGTGGATGCTATCCAGGGTGTAATTGTTATAAAGAGGGTAATTATAAAATTTATATTCTTTCTGGATCCAAATTAGTTGGTGATTAGAGGTAAAAATGGCTGCATTTCCAACCACCAGACTGAAGTCAAAGAATACAGACAAGGAGTGCCAGAGGTTATCTTTAAACAAAGTTATATTAGAATTGTGCCCAGTGTTCTTTATTACAAGGTGAAGATGCTCAGAGCAAATACAAAGTGATGTTTTCTTAGCCTCTATTACCTTTTCTCAAGCTCTCTTGTAATATCTATACATACTTTTGTTCTACAAAAGTTAAATTACCCCTTTCAAAAGTATTTTAAAACCTTTATTTTTCAACGGCGCTAATCTACACCAGCTTTAAAAATAAAAAGGGCTACATAAAGATTTTACTTGTAGCCCAGGATATGAGACAGCATTTAGCTACAGCATCCCAGGAGGAATTGTGGCTCAGAACATAATTCTAAGCTTCTGCATTGTGAGACATAGCATACTGCCTTTCTTTGCACCCAGACCAGCTCTGCTACCTAATGTGCATGTGTTGCTCCTCCCGCATCCCACTCCTCTGTCCACCCATATCTCACTCCTTTTCCATTCACTTGCCTATGAAGGAGAAAGCTCAGGGAGCCGTTGGCAAATAGGCTGTCAGATGCTCCAGATTCTGGATCTCAGTAAGCAAGGGAATAGGGCAAGGGCTCATGACTCAATAATATCCTACAGGACCACATAGAATGTCACAACCAAGTCCAAAATTATTTGTTTTCAAAATACCATGTGAATACCTGATTGTTTTTACCATCATTTTTCCTAAACACAGGATGTGCTGTCATAGCTGCTTGAACTACAGGTGCTGCTGCACCTCTTAGCTTGAAGCTGTTTCCATCATATACAGGGTTTACAGTTTGATTCAGTGGCTTAGCACCCCCACTACACAAAACCTGTGTGTGCTGTTACCTTTATATATTTTTTCTTTAACATCCTTATTACCAAAAAAAATTCCAAATATCTTGAAAGAAGCAGGTGACTTTTTGAAAGTGTCCATAACAATTAGGGTGCATCATTTCCTGTATCAGATTCACGGATAATTTAATCACTGTCTGCAGTCTTGACTTGCAGTTTACTTAGGTAAATAGATGCAGAAGGTGCTAGGCCAAATTTTGGCTTTACAGCCACAAACTTGCTAAACATGAATTTATGATAAGATATGCTCCATCCCAAATATTCCAAAATTAAGGTGAATTTTTTCTTCATGAGACATCACATGTAACCAAGGAACAGGACAATGCCAGTGTAGAAGTGGGTGTGTTATGCTCAAAGCTTGCTTTGTGCATATGGACCCTAAAAAATGGAAGAGAAGGACATGCAACACCATGTTTGACAATATTGAGTTTGACAACGTGTTTTTCTAGCCAAGTGCTGAGAACTCATACACAGATCTGCACAGATATTGGTAATGCCATGGTAGCACAGGAACACCTCTGTGAATCTGGTAATGCTTTCCAGTAAAGTAGCAATGCTGCCATTTCAACATAATCCCTAGACTGAAACACTGAGACTGCTCCCCTTTCACATGCTTGAGTGAGAAGCAGAAACACACCTCAAGCTAACCAGGCATTTAAGTAGCATTTACATAGATGGTTTGGCACCACAAAACGCAGAGAGCATCATTCTAATATAGATGCCTGCCTTCAAAAGCTGACATCTTTTCAGATTTTTATGCACAGGCAGGACAATTTGGAAACAGGAAAGCACTTTGTTTAGTCTATAAAGAAAACCTTTGTGTTGTGTAGCGCCAGATTTTACCACTCTTGTTCACACTGAGATCTAAATTACTTTGCAAGAAGCCTAATGAAGATCAATGGATCTACGTGTGAGGAGTGGTGGAATTTGGCCATCAGGTTATGCTAAGGGAAAGCAGAAACCGAGGAGAGCACAAACAGCCCCAGACCCAAAGCTTATAGAAATCAAGGAAATTATTTCAAGCCAATACAGCAATGATAGTCAGGTTCTTATAAATATGTATCTATCAGTGATGATAAAATAAGTAATTGAATCATACAAATTATCATTCTCTCTTTGGCACAAATGAAAAAAGCCCAAAAGAAGACGATTGTAAAGAGTGCAGCAAACATCTACCATTAACAGTTTAAGTACATCTGTATTTCTAACTGAAATAGATAAATAAGAAATGCCTTCATTGCAATATACTCATTTGCTATCAATACAAAATGAAATATAAGAACCATATCAAATACATTGTTAGCACGAAAGGGAAAAGTGAACATTAGAAAGAGGGAGTTTTACATTATAGTGCAAATGAGACAAGCTAGGCCTTTTTTAAAAAAAAACTCTTCAGGATCTCTTAGCATATTCCAAAATGGGTTGCTGTGATGAAGTTGCTATACTCACTGCTTGACGGGGCCATCAGTTTCTCCTCTTGCTCTCAGGAGCTGCAGCTGTGCTGTCTGTGATTCCACCCTCTGGCCAGGTCACTATTGTGGCTTTCTTATTAAGGGGGAAGTGTATTAAGGTTCCTGCTCTCCAGCAGTCTCAAGCAGTAGCCCATTTCACAGCCTTTCAGTGCCACCCAGCTGGCATAGGATCCTGGGTCCACCCTCTACTCCAGGTGCTGGTTCAGATACCCTCTACACAGCAGCTAAGGTCCAATCCTTGCACCTTGGTGCCTTTCCTTAGTCACTTCCATACCTCCTGGCCTTCCCTACTCCTATGGGTTTGGAAGTCTCTTCTCTCCATCTGCCCAGGGAGGGTGTCATAAACAGATAGCTAAGGGTTAATGTCTCTTTCACCTAAAGCACCTGACCAGAGGACCAATCAGGAAACCGGATTTTTTCAACTTTGGGTGGAGGGAATTGTGTGTCTGAGGTCTTTGTTTTCTGGCTGCCTGCTTTCTCTGAGCTTTGGAGAAGTAGTTCTGTTTTCTAATCTTTTGTTTCTAAGTGTAAGGACCAAGAGATCAGATAGTAAGTTACATGGTTTCTTTTCTTTGGTATTTGCATGAATATAAGTGCTGGAGTGCTTTGATTTGTATTCTTTTTGACTAAGGCTGTTTATTCAATATTCTTTTAAGAAATTGCCCTGTATTGTGTCATCTTAATACAGAGAGACCATATGTATTTTTCTTTCTTTTTTTTATATAAAGCTTTCTTTTAAGACCTGTTGGAGTTTTTCTTTACTTCAGGGAAATTGAGTCTGTACTCACCAGGGAATTGGTGGGAGGAAGAAATCAGGGGAGATCGGTGTGTGTTGAATTGGCTAGCCTGATTTTGCATTCCCTCTGGGGGAATAGGAAAGTCCTTTTTGTTCCAGGACCGGGAACGGAGAGGGGGAGTCACTCTGTTTGGATTCACAGAGCTTGTGTCTGTGTATCTCTCCAGGAGCACCTGGAGGGGGGGAGGGAAAAAGGATTATTTCCCTTTGTTGTGAGACTCAAGGGATTTGGGTCTTGGGGTCCCCAGGGAAGGTTTTTCAGTGGGACCAGAGTGCCCCAAAACACTCTAATTTTTTGGGTGGTGGCAGCAAGTACCAGGTCCAAGCTGGTAACTAAGCTTGGAGGTTTTCATGCTAACCCCCATATTTTGGACGCTAAGGTCCAAATCTGGGACTAAGGTTATGATAGAGGGACTTTAGGCAACTTCTCTGCAGCCTCTCAAACACTCCTCCTTCTTCCCAGAGATGGACTTTAGCCTTTACCAGCAGCCCCTGGTTGCTTTCAGTTTCTTGTATTTTGTAGAAATTCCCCTTGACCCTGGCAGGTGTGTTTCTCTCTAGTTAGCTGCTTTCAGCCTAAAGCTCCCCTGTTTACACCATAAGTAGCTAATTGAGCCCACTTAACCTAACACAGCTCTTGCAGGGCTAGTGTGGGGAAGCATAGCTCCTCACAGTTGCCATGAGAGCTAATAAAAAAAATGAGGAAGGGGAGAGGGGAGTGGAAAAAATCACAACATTTTAAAAAAAAAATTCAAAGTTGTTTCTGTTTTGCAGCATTTGAAATGAACAGGGTTTTTTTTTCCCATTCATTGTATTTTTTCATGAAATACTTCAAAGAAATTAGAATATTTGTAATTTAAATATTTCATTCTCCTCATATCTCCCTATATTTCTCCCTACTTTCCCATTTTGCCACTGAGTGCAATAAAATGAATTAAATTGATTTTTACACTTATTTTTCCCTTTTGTTATGTTGCAGGATGACACAATTGCAAAGTTTCATTTTTTTCATTAGCCGCTCTATAACTTTTCCAAAGTTGCTGAAGATTTGAGTAGTAACGGACTGGGATATAGAAAAAAAGAGAAAAATAAATGTAAAAAGAAACTGAAGATATTCTTGATTGTAGTGTACTCAGTGGCAAAAATTTTAAAAGAAGGAGAAAAGGAGAAGAACAAATTTCACAAATTTCAGTTTCAACTGTAAACTGGAAAATTTTGAAAATCTGAAATCTTTTAACGGAATTTTGCTTAAAAAATGTAACTTGGAAAAAAGAACAAAAAATTGAAAAGTTATAGTTGCCATATTTCATGATATAGCGAGTCTATTCTTTTATGAAAATTTGTTTTCTGCATGGCAACTGCATATAAAAGATTTTCTATAAGTAACTTGTTTTAGAGTGATGTGTAATTTCCAGTTAACTGTTACTATTAGACCATCTGCAAGTAAAAAGCAGTGAAGACTTGGGAAAAGGAAAATAAACCCAGGTTTTCTAAGGACTGTTATACTCATTTTGGTTAGCAAATTATTTCCATTGCTTATTGGAGTATTTGGCTCATAGGTTTCTGGATAAATTTGTTTGAGTTTGTGATCCATAGACAAGCTTTACTATTGTGTGCAAAGTGTGACTTTTCTTTTATGCGCTCACGGTCCAATCCAATCCTAATTGATGTCAATGAAAATTGACTCCAAAGAAATACACTTTAGAACAACTTCAGACATGCTTAGGTATGGAAATGAACAGTTAGACTCCCAAAACACCCAAACTGTAGTGACACCATGAAGGTGAAAAATTGAAATAAAAGAGCATATCTGGAGCCACAAACACTCAGGTGCCTTAATCATAATTGCATGCTTGCTGCATAGTATTAATACAGGGCAGAGTTAAAGCTGTTAGGATGTATCAATTGCGCATTTCCATACCTTCATGGATTTGGAGTTCTTTGAAGTGTAACCTTAATTTTGAATTGCTTGGGTTTCTGATGATAGTTTTAGGTTAATTATAAATGGGTAAAGTGATAAAGGTAAAATGATTTTTGTCCTTAAATTACTAGTGTGTATACCCACTCTTTACAAGTTTTGTTTGTTTGTTTTTTCCGTGGGAAGGAATACGAAAAAGAAGCTTTAATGATGATGAAAAAGATAGAATACTACAGTGTTTGAAAGTGGTTAATGATTTAGAATAAACATCCAAATATTTCCAAATAAGCTTCAGTTAAAATTGTTCAGGGGCAGAAGCTGTTTTCTATTCTGATTTTTATTTGACTATTTACTTTACAGTTCAATTATAAAACAACATTTACCAGAATAGCAGCCTCTCTTCATACATATGCTACCTTGGAGACTCAATCCTCTTTCAACAACTGGCAATAGGTGATCTTTGTGGTGTTCCTTTTTGCAAAATTTTAATAAAGCTTTCTAAATGGCAGGGAAACTCACTTTCAGTATTTCTTCCATCATGAAATTTTAAAAGTGGCTTGTGTCCTCTTACAAAATGAGAGATGGGGAAAATTCTTCCCTGATTTATACTCCATGCAATTCCATTGAACTTTATGCAGCACTAACGGTCTGCTCTCTTTTTGACAAAGTACCAACTTATGGCAAGAAACAAGAGGATAATCATATTTTCTAATGTAATGTGCTAGTGGATGCCAAAGACACATGGATTTTCCTGACAGTTAAAAGGTTGCCAGGTAAAAGTAAAAACTAAGTAAAAGAGGATTATATTAATTGATTTATACATTATATTTACTTATTTTCAGATATCTCTCTCATGTCTTCTCTGTTGTACTAGTTACTGTTATTAAGGCCTAATCATAAGTACACACCTGTAAGCTATATTTACACTGCACATGTTCAGTGGTCACTGTTAGGGTATGTGTGGCTACATGCTACAGTTTAAAACAGACTTCATCCACAGTGTGGTATGGTGAAAGGCACTGGCAGACAGGAGGCAGTGAGAAAAGGCAATAGCAGTGCCCTGCTTCTGAAGTCTTTCCCCTCCACCTCCTCATGTGTAATTACACACCACAGTATGAACACAGCCTGGTTTTCACTGCAGTGTGTGGCTACACATACTGTACATGCTGCCACCAACGGTGTGTGCTGTGTAGACATGCCTGAAGGGTTGAGGCATGTCTTTACTCACCTAAGCAGTACCTCAACATCTACACTGCTATTTACACTCTTGCTTGAGAGACATGCAGTGTATGTATTCTACACAGTGCAGTAAGGAGTGTGCACTGTAGATCCACTCAGAGAAATAGAATAACAAAGGGGTAAACATCTAACATTTTTGGCAATACTTTTAAGACCATGGAGGAAAGCTTATTAGCATTGATTCCAGACAAAAAGAGAGTGAAGCCAAAAGGTACAAGGATATTAAATGGGTAAAGTGATAAAGGTAAAATGATTTTTATCCTTAAATTACTAGTATGTATACCCACTCTTTACAGTTTTGTTTGTTTTTTCCTTGGGAAAGAATACGAAAAAGAAGCTTTAGTGATGATGAAAAACATGTTGGAGATGAAGTTCTCTCTGACACACACAACCACCCATCCTGTCATGTAATCTAAGTAGAAAAGGACAAGAAATAGCCAGTAGAACCAATCAAATGAATACTCTATATATTAAACTTCTATTTGGGGGAGGACTCAAGACAGCTGCAAGTAGAATAGAGAAAATCTATTGGAAAACCTGACCTGATCCTACTTTTTGACCTGATTTTTAAAATGGCATCAACTTGAGCTCTTATTTCACATGCACATTTGTTTCTAGGTATGGCTTAGTCATTAACAACAACAAAAAACATTTAAAAAGAAGTTTATTTGGTATTTAAGACACATGAATTTGTTTTAAAAGTGGTCGGCTATTGCACCCAGATAATACAGTGGTGAGTGGCAGCATAAAACCCTAAGTTAGAATGGTATAGTCCTTTTCTTCTCTTATTCCTCCTCGTGTTACTGTTGCAAACCTTTTCTCTCTTTCTTATAAATAGAGGGCCTGATTCTGCCACCCATGATCATATTCAGTTAGGCAAGCAGTGTCAAAGAGAGAGGAGCAGCATAAGTTTAGTACATGTAAATACTGTTACTGTAAAAGTTAGGTCAATTTTCTGATAACCATTCCACTTTTCATTTTTTCTAGTTAGTTCAACAATTAACAATGTAATTTATCCAAAGAATACTGTTTGAGATCCACTACAAATTAGTAATTCTAACTGTGCTATTACCTGAAATGTTATCAATAATTTTGTTTTTGGGTTGCCATTAATGCAATATTTATTTTTTAAAATATATTTTTATGGTGTACAAAGTAGAAGTGCCGATGAGGCAGTCATACTGATTTATATTATCACTTTTAAATGATGTGTGTACATGGTTAATTCATGTCTACAATATAGCTCATAATGCCATATCTTTGTGACACTGAAACAAAGGACATGGGCATACTTGTCTGCAATATTTACTAAAGGCTGTCTTCCCTGCGAAATTAAGCTGTGCTGATTCAGGTTGAAGAAGTGACTTGATTGTGTGATTTTTCTCATAGCCGAGAGCGAGGTAAAGTGACATAAAAACAAAATGTGCACTTGTCTCTCCTGCCTAGCATTGTCACATGCCCTGAGTAACTTTTTGATCTTTTATGTTAAAAATATCTACCCTTTTGTTCTCCTTTCTCCTAAATATATTCAGGCTTGGACATAAACTCATGGGAAATTTAACCACTTTTGTATCAGGTGAAAGAAAATATAATAGCATTTGTGTTGTATTTGGTGTAGGTTAAAGAAACATTTATTGTAACATAACATTCAAAGATGATGACCACAGGCGCTGCTTTTTCTTGAAGGCTCTAACATAGAAGGTGTCTGTTGGTATTAACATCTAGCTGTAACTCTTCCATCTGTTAATCGTCTTCAGTTTGACATAGCAGGTTATTTGTAACTGAAGGCTAGAAAAGTAAAGGGATTTCTTTCCTTATAGTAACCTTCCACAAATACAAGGTAGTATTTTTCTTTTTATTTTATTTTGAAAATGTTTACCTTAATGTGACCTTTCCTTTAGAAAAACTGCCTTGTATTTTCCATGCTATTTTGCTCCCAAGAGAATTTATTCAAAATCAGCTAAAGAATTTAAAGTTTCACAGACCCATCTTTCAACATTCCTTTCACTGGCATTAAATGAAATACAGAGGCTAATAAAGAAGGGAGAAAGTTCCTTCAGCTGCATGGAGAGAATACTGTAGTACTGGAAATTAAGTCTATGGCAGGGCCGCCCAGAGGAGGGTGCAAGTGGGGCAATTTGCCCCAGGCCCCGCAGGGGCCCCGCAAGCCCTGGCACAGCGGCAGTCTGGGTCTTTGGCAGCATTTTGGCAGCGGGGGGCCCTTCAGTGCTGCCAAAGATGCGGAGCAACAGAAGAGTCCCCCGCCACTGAAATGCCGCATGAGTCCTGGCCCAGCAGCAGTCTGGGTCTTTGGTGGCACTTCAGCGGCAGGGGGCTCTTCAGTTGCTCTGAGTCATTGGTAGCATTTTGGTGGGGGGGCCGTTCAGTGCTGCCAAAGATGCAGAGCGACTGAAGGGCCCCCTGCCACCAAAATGCTGCCAAAGACCCGGACCGCCGCCGGGTGAGTACAAGTGCCGCAGCTCCCCCGCTTTTCCCCAGGCCTCATGAACCCTCTGGGCATTCCAGGTCTATGGATCAGACTCTGAGCTCAGTTAATAGCAGTAAACTATGGAGTAATTCCACTGAAATAAATGGAGTAAGCCGGTTTACTAAGATGGGAGACAGCTCATTTACATCCCTTCTTAAAATTAACTGCTGCTATCTCATTATGACACCACAGTGTCATAAACTAAGTGATTGGGTAAGATGGAGAATATCTTATTGCCTTACATAAATCCATGGTACGCCCACTTCTTGAATACTGCGTACAGATGTGATCTCCTCATCTCAAAAAAGATATACTGGCATTAGAAAAGGTTCAGAGAAGGGCAACTAAAATGATTAGGGGTTTGGAATGGGTCCCATGTGAGGAGAGATTAAAGAAGCTAGGCTTTTCAGCTTGGAAAAGAGGAGACGAAGGGGGATCTGATAGAGGTATATAAAATCATGAGTGGTGTGGAGAAAGTAAATAAGAAAAACTTATTTACTTGTTCCCATAATATAAGAACTAGGAGCCACCAAATGAAATTAATGGACAGAAGGTTTAAAACAAATAAAAGGAAGTTCTTCACACAGCGCACAGTCAACCTGTAGAACTCCTTGCCTGAGGAGGTTGTGAAGGCTAGGACTATAACAGGGTTTAAAAGAGAACTAGATAAATTAATGGAGGTTAAGTCCATCAATGGCTATTAGCCAGTAAGGAATGGTGTCCCTACCCTCTGCTTGTCAGAGGGTGGAGATCAATGTCAGGAGAGAGATCACTTAATCATTATCTGTTATGTTCACTCCCTCTGGGGCACCTGGCATTTGCCACTGTTGGCAGACAGGATACTGGACTAGATTGACCTTTGGTCTGACTCAGTATGGCCATTCTTATATTCTTATGACTCACAAAAATATTGTTTTAAATTATCAAAATCATTAAAAACTAACCACCACCATCACCACATAAATTAATGGAATCATCAGGTATATAGATATATTAGTCAGATCTCCAATTCTCATTGACTTTGAAAGTCTCCCTGGAGATTCTTTGGTCAGCAAGTATGGTAAAAACATTTTTAAAGTACTTAAGTGACATAGAATCATAAGTTGCATTTTCAAAAGGCACTTAGGAACCTATGTCTGATTGACAGTAAGTGGGCTGGGAGAATATTAAATTTAAAAATCCCCGGTTAAGATCATTTCACAAAAGATACTCTTTTTAATGCACAGAATTGTGAGACTAGGACCACAGTTGCCGGCTTTCACGTGGTAAATAAGCACCCTGACTTTCACAATAAGGCAAAAATCAAGCTAACCTGATTTCAAAACAAGGCCCAAACAAGCTAATCCCTAATAACCCAAACACTCTATGTAACTAGATCCACGCGGCATGCAGTCAGAGACTGTGGTGGGCCTGCTGTGCACCCCTGACTCTCTCCCCCCTTCTTTCACCTGCTTGCCCCCCCCCTTTCTTGTCAGGAGCCGATCAAAAAAAAAGAAGCAATGAGCTACAACAAGCCAAACAAGCTACAAGCAAAACACTAGCCAACAAGCAACCCACAAGCCAATTAAGCCAAAAACAATCCCAATTTCTGAAAATGACTGATGGTTCAAACTCCCATTCAGGGAGTTATTTAGCCCCTCCAAAAAATAGAAGCCATATACAAAAGTTAACCCACTTAAAATGGATCATGTAAGAAAACATTATTTTATTTAAATGAGGAAAAAAACAAAAATTAAGGAAATAGAATCATCTTTCTTTGAAATGTATGATTAATACCTTCCTGTTTTAAACTCTTAAAAGATTTTAAAATGAATCTTATATATTAGTCTTATTTTGATAATGCTTTCAAAATTAAAAAAATGAAATTAGAAAATACATCCCACTTTCTCATCTAGTGATCTGAATATAAAGGAGCTGCCATTTCTAGAATTACAGCCAAGAGTGAGATTACAAAAGATGCCAGAGACATCTGAGAAGAGACACAGAGAGAACCAGACTGAGTGAGATGCTGAAAGTGCCCAGTGGTTCTAGCTACCAAACAGAACACAGAACACTGAAAAAAAGGTAAATAGTGACAGGGAGATCACTTGCACCATCATCCTGTCTCTGTCTATGATGTGGGCCAGTTTCTGACCTTACTTATGCCATTTGTTAGAATCTGGCCCCACACTCCATTATATGCTCCCCAGTCAGTTGCGAATGGACCCAATCACTGAGCCACACAGGCGTCTATACCAAATGGCTTTGTGTACAGTCATTTCACTGTTTCTAGCTCTGGGAACATAGAACACACTTCTAAGCTCTGACTGCTTGTCTGACACCCTTCTTTGAGACATGGGGGGCAGCTTCCTCGACTGTGTGAGATTTCTTGAGTCTCCCCACCACTCTCTCACACATACTTCCTCAGTGCTCCACCTAGGCTATATCTTCTAGTTTAATCCATTCAAGAAAAGCAGAGAAAACAGAGCTTTTTGAAAAACAAAAAAAGAGTCCAGAGACATCCTCTCCCTTTGTCTGATCTCATCCCTTCATGACAGTTCAAGGTTTGTCAGCAATTCAAGCTAGGCAGAGTCCTGCTATCTCTCACCTTCTTGCAAGTCCTTCGGTTATGTGTATGTGGCAATAGTTCACCCTCCTGCACAGAGCATAATGCAGTTCCTAAGTAGTTTCTCTGTTTAGCCTGTTCTCCACTGGGACACTCTTCCCCTGTCCTGTGATGCCTGCCACATCCCCCATGGATCCCGTGTTGTAGAATGCCCATTGTGCCAGGGGCAATGGCCAGTAGTTTAGAGACAATCAAAACTGATGGCCTAGATTGCAGTCTTGATGGTTTCTCAATGATTGACACCTCACTAAAGGGCTAACACCATTCCTGGGCTGGGCAATTATCTAGGGTTGTCTTTGGTTGTGCCCAGTTATGTGTAGTCTTAGTGTCCAACATTTCCATACAGAACAACATAGACTGAAAAATATCCTTAGCCTACACTATCACAACAGCTTTATACTGGAGTATGTATTGACTTCAGTGGAGTTACTGCTGAATCTCAATGATTCATGCGAGATCAGAAATATCCCTCTTGTTTCTGGAGAACAATCCATCCAGAGAGTATTTTGTAGGAGGAATGCTATGTTGTACCATCTCTGGAGACATGTTGTGTGTTATCTCTTTGTGATCTTCCATCCCAATGCACAGGCACAGAGCACAAGAACAAGCTGGACCTTATGTTATGAATTCTTCTTTCTTCACTTTATTTTCCTGTTAATTGCCATGCAGATATGGCCCTATGTAATTAATTGATTAAAAGTGAAAGAAGCTCTGGGAGGTCAACTCAGAAGTGAAAGGTTCTGGTAAGAAAAAGTAAAAGCTGAAAGTAATAAATATATAATTCCCCCAATATAACTGACACCTGAGCTCCAGCACATCTTGAAGTTAGATTCAAATTCCTTCACTTCAAAACATTTTTTAATATCTACCAAGTTTTACAAGTGCTCTTTGTATTAATATTGCTCTGAGAAAAAAAAAAGAAAGATGTATGTGGGGTCTCCTCAATAGAAAATGAAGCAATAATACAGTAGAGCTCTTTTCCTTTGAATTGTCTAACACAATAGGTGTTTCTAAGTCCCTGTTTTTTTTAAACTAAAGTCTTTCAACAGAAAAAAAAATCCACATTATATACAGTGAACAATATCTTGTAAGAATCCTATCTTAATGGATACCTCACTCTGAGCAGTCACATCTGTTCGACCTTTTAATTAAAAATTGTAAAAAAAGAACACAATTCACAATTGCATCATAAAATGTAAGGTAAAAAGTCTAACAACCTACACATATTATTTGGCTAATCTAATATGCATCTGTTATACTTTTCCTTAGTATTTAACAAAAATCTGTAGAACATCATTTTTTTCTTGCTGTAAGTCTGGTTTTTCCCATCCTTATTCACACTAGGTAATACCTTAAACTGGAGAATATCATCAACTGTGGCCAACGTAAAACATGCATCTGCTATGTGGAGGTAAAGAAACATGGCAAGAAGACCTAAGCCACCTTTGTGTTCTCCTTATCCTTGGACCAGTCAAGGTCGTCTAGTTCCTGGAACAACATATTCCAGACCCAGAGCAATTCTAAATTACATCTGGCTGTCCCTGGTCCACACTTCTAAATTGCCCCCAGTCCTGAGAGAAATGGTTTGTGTGGCATAGACCTGCTAAACTTGCACTATGACACTCATGGATTTTCCTTGCACCACCTCAGGGAACCAGTTAGGTTCGCTGTCTGTCTGCTTTGCACCATCCTAGCAGTGGAAAGCCCAACCTGTGAGTTTACCATCACTTGAATAATCCTATTGAAGTCTATGGGATTATTTGTATAAATAAGTGTACTTAATAACGCAATCAGAGTGCCAATGAATAGTGAATGTCATGATGTTATTAATTTAGTTTTTCAGATACTCACTGTAAGATATTTTCCCTTCAGTTCTGTAGCATTATCCTTTTTTACTCTGCTTATACTGGAACATACAGTTATTAAAAAACCCTTATCTAGTATGAAACTGGGACTAGAATATAAGTGAGAAGAAGAAAAGGTAAACTAACATTCAGTAATAAAGCCTGATCAATCAGCTAAATCATGAAAACAATACAAACAGTTTATAAGCGTGCTTTCTGCTCTGATACGTAAAGTAATGGAGATAATTCTGCCCAGGGGAATAGAATGTCATATACAGTATAACCGAGAGAGCTGGCTGAATGGTACAATGGATTCATATATATTTTAATGAATAAAAAGGACAAGATCAATCTGTTCGTTAAATTGTCCACAAATCTTGAAAAGTGTAAACAAAAATTAGGATAAATTCAAAAAGGCACAGTAAAATTGTATTATTTGGATTATTGTTTACAATAACTAATTCAGCCAATTATATTGACCAACATCAATATCTAGCTGTGTGGGCCAATCAAGTCAAAACTGAACTCTAGACCTGTCTGGCATATTTATTTTTGTGTGTATGTTCAGGTGCCCACAATATGGCACAGAATAATGATTATCTGCCTTTACTTGTTTTTATATATAAAGTTGAGGCCTTGTTTAGCTCATAAAACATGGGTCTGCCTCTCCCTGGAATTATATCTTAAGTTCAAATATATCAGTCAGAGATGTACTCTTAAAGGACTGTTGTGATGCCACGCTATCAATTGCTGCCTTTAGAAACTCATCTTGTTTTGTAAAGCCTCCATTCTGCAGTACTAAACGTACTGTATAAGCAAAATATAAAATGGCTTACAATTTAAAATCAGAATTAGCAGAAACCACTAAACACTAAAAATTAGTTTATTACAACCCACATGTACTATAGAAGTTTAGAGTTCAATACATCTACCATTTATGCCTCTATCCATGAAGCATCATTTTCAACTGTTTTCCAACAATGTGTATACAGAATAGATTTGGAAAATTGCTAATGAAAGCAAGATCAGACATAAAGGAAGTCCAGTTTTAGGAGAACATTAAGGTTATTATTACAGACTTTAAGAGAAATGTAGAGATTGTCTGAAAACAGGTAATCTGGTGCAACTGCTTATGTGTGCTTGGAAATAAAAAGTTATAAATGTTACAAGTTTATGGACAAGAGGGCTTTAGAAAATAGGAAGTTAAATTAAAAGGCAATTGTTTTGATCATATCTACTACATAAAAATACTGTAAGTCTGGATCAGCAGTGTTTGCAGCCAGCCACAGAGTATATTGTTTAACTCTATATATATTTATATTTAAATATAAATAAGTATATATTTTCAGTTTTTGACCTGACTTAAATTTAATGACACGATATTGAAGTATAGCACGGAAGAAAGAGACAAACACTTGAAATCCTTTCAATAAGTTAATTTCCAGATTTCTCCTAGAGATGAAAAAGCCATTAACAGACAAAATTAGTCACTTGCTTCATATACGTTAGAGTGAAACGGAAAAATCTAAAAGATAATTGCATTTTAAAATATTACTAAAAAAGTACATATTTTTTCTAAAAACAATCCTAAAAGAAGAAAAATAGGTTTAGATAAACAAAACTGACAATAAAAGAGCAACATTTAATCAGAATACTTTTCAGAACATATTCTTAGTTTGATGGTGTTTTGTGAAGCTTTAGCTACACAATCACCATTACAATTAGCATAAATAGGAGGAAAAAGAAACTGATACTTCACTGATGATTTCATCATTCTCTAGGTGTGCTATTCTGTACAGAATGAATCGTTTACCATCCTGACCTTTTCCAGGAATGTATGCGTTGTTCTACATTCTTATGTCACCATTCTGCCAGGTGTACTGGCAGCAACAAGGACTGGGTTCAATCTGTGTGGGTCCCTTTTCTAAAATAAATAAAACTATTGCTTGTGTCCCCACGCCAGACCACACTCCTACTTTTGGGAAATTAAAATATTTTTTTCTGAGACCTTTGTAGTTGATTAGTCCCAACTTACGATCACTCAGAGTCCTTTGAGAATATGGAACACAACTCTCTTTGTATGGAAGAACAAGAAATATTAGTGAATAATCACAATTATGACTTACTTAGCATTGCAGACACTCATGGTATAATTCACATGACAGGAATATTAGTATAGAAGGCTTGTTCAGGAAGGAGAGGCAGGGAAAAATAGAAGAGATGTATATCAGAGATGTATACACTTACACTAAGGTTGAGAGAAGTGGGAGGCAGATGTGTTAAAAATCTCTGGGAAGGAAGAAAAGGTAAAAAAAACAAGGCTGATGCCATGGCTGGAGTCTACTATATACCACATAAAAGGTCAAAGGGGCTTCGTATGCAGGACTTTGATGATCAGGAACTTCAACTAGACATCTGTTGGGAAAATAATACATCAGGGCACAGATTATCCAAGAAGTTCTTGGAATGCATTGGAGCTAACATTTTATTACAGACGGTGGAAAATGTGAGTAGTGGAGAGGCTGCTCTAGATTTGATTCTGATATATAGGGAGGAACTAGCTGAGAATTTGAAGGTGGAAAGCAGCTTTGATGTATGGTGTATGGAGTGATAGAGTTCATAATTCTAAGGAATGGTAGTGGGGGAAAACAGCAGAATAAAGACAATGGACTTCAAGAAGGGAGAGTTTAGCCAACTCAGGGAATTGATAGGTAAGATCCTGTTAGAAGCAAATCTACGGGGAAAAAAGTTCAGGAGAGTTAGCACTTATTGTTATTAAGGGCAAAAGAGAAAACTACCACCTTGTGTAAGAAAGATAGGAAGCATGGTAAGAGACCACTCTGGCTTACCCTGGAGATCTTCAATGACATGAAATTAAAAAAAAATCACATAAAGAATGGAAACTAGGTCAAACAATGAAGGATAAATATAATATATATACTAAACTAGAAAAGGCCAAAGCACAAAATGAGATCAAACCAGCTATAGGCATAAAGGGTAACAAGAAAATATTAGAAGCAAGAAGAAGACAAAGGACAGGGTAGGCTCATTACTCAATGAAGAAGGAAACACAAATACAGAAGAATGTAGCAATGAACAAAGTGTCAAAAGTCTTTCTTGTTTCAGTTTTCACCAAAAAGGTTAGCAGTGATTGGACAACACACTGAACATCAGTGTAAATGGGGTATGAGGTGAGGCTAAAATAGGGAAACAATAACTTTGGAATTACTTAAATAAGTTAGTAGTCTTCATGTCCATAGGACCTAACAAAATACATCCCAGAATACTTAAGGAACTGGCTAAAGACATCAGAGCCATTAGTGATTATGTCTGAGAACTCATGGAGGAGATATCCCCGAGGAATGGAAAATGGCTAATATAGAACCTATATATAAAAAGGACAGCCCAGTGAATTAGAGACCAGTCATCTTAAATTTGGTAACCAGAAAGATATTGGAGCCAATTAGCAATCTGTAAGCACCTAGAAGATAAGGTGATATGTAACAGTCACTTTGGAATTGTCAAGAACAGATAATGTCAAACATGGAGCACCCATGGAGAAAAACTAATGGAAGCTTAGCACTGACCAGCAGCCAAGCTCCCCTCCACCCCAACTCCCGCACGCTGCTGGACCCTGCCAATCAACTCCTCCTCCTCTCTCCCAGCACCTCCTACACACTGTGGAACAGCTGTTCAGCGATGTGAAGAAGGTGCTGGGAGGGAGAGGGAGAATTAAGGATGGAGAGCTCTTGGGGGAGGAGGTGGAAAGAGGTGGGGCAGGGTGGAGGAGGGATGGGAAGAGGTGGGGCAGGGGTGGGACCTTGGAATGAAGGAGTGGAGTGAGGGTAAGAGCGGAGTGGAATGGGTGCAGGAAAAAGTGGGGCAAGGGTAACAGTTTGGTGGAAGGGTTGGAGTAGGGGCAGGGCCTGGGACTGAGTGGGAGTTGAGCAGCCTGGGGAAAATTAGAACCCAGCACCTGAGATGTCAAAGTAACCTAATGTCCTTCTTTGACATAGTTACAAGACTTATGTATGAGGAAAAGCATGGACAGTAGGTATCATAGGCTGGGGGATGCTGAGCTTCCCCAAACAGCCTGGCATGGCCCCATCCACAGGCCGCCCACCCAGCACTCCAGGGTTTGAGCTGTGCGTACTGTGGCCATGCCGCCCACCTGGCACTCCATGGCTCGGGGCCCTGGGTCTGCCCACCTGATGCTCCAGGGCCAGGGGCCCTCAGGCGACCCGGGGATGGGGTGTGGGTCCAGTGGCTGTGGCAGGGGCGCTCTGGTGGGGATGGGGGGATAGAAGGGGAGTGTGAGGGGCATGGCCTCAGGTGGAAGGGGAGGGCTGGTTCATCCACCACCCATGGAAGGAAGGAAGCAATAGATATGATCTATATTGAATTTACTAAGGCTTTTGATACTATCTTCCATGACCTTCTCATAGGCAAACTAGGAAATATAGCTTAGATGAACCTACTGTAAGGAGAGTGCACCACTGATTGGAAAATCATACTGAGTGTTATCAGTGGTTCACAATCAAGCTAGATGGGCATATCAAGTGGGGTCCTGGGTTCAGTACTATTCAGTATCTTCATAATTTATTTAGATAATGATATAAAGAGTATATTTATAAAGATTGCACAAGATATAGAGCTGGAAGAGGTTGCAAGGATTTTGCAGAACAGGATTTGAATTCAAAACTATTGACAAATTAGAAAAATGGTCTGAAACAAATAGGATGAAATTCAATAAGGATAAATGCAAATTATTATTGATTTAGTTGGGGATTGGCCCTGCTTTGAGCAGGGGGTTGGACTAGATGACCTCCTGAGGTCCTTTCCAACCCTGATATTCTATGATTATATGATATAATTCTATTACACTTAGGAAGGTAAAACTAACTGTACAAATACAAAATGGGAAATGAATGCCTAGGACGGAGTACTGAAGAAAAGTGTTTCAGTGCTATAGTATATCATTTAGTAAATATGAGTCATCAATGTAATACTGTTGCAAAAAAAGCAAACAGTTAGGGATATATTAGCAGGATTTTTGTAAGCAAGACATGAAAAGTAATTCTTCCACTCTACTCAGAACTGATAAGGCCTCAGATGGAATATTGTGTCTATTTCTGGATACCACACTTCAGGAAAGATGTGGACAATATGGAGAAAGTCCAAAGGAGAGCAACAAAAATGACTAAAGGTCTAGAAAATATGACCTACAAGGAAAGATTGAAGAGCAGCACTGGTTTTGTTTAGTCTGGAGAAGAGAAGACTGAGAGGACATGATAACAAGTACATAAAAAGTTGTTATAAAGAAGATGATGATAAATTGTTCTTCTTCTCCTCTGAGGATAGGATAAGAAGTAATGGACTTAAACTGCAGCAAAGGACTCACCTAGATTACCTATTGACATCCTTTCCAGTACTATACAGCTTTGGTTTGGGGAAGGAGGGAGAATGGGAAAAAAATCAAATGAAAAATGAAAACCCATTTTAAAAGAGAGAGAGAAGGAAAGTGTGTGTGTGTGTGTGTAAGAAAACAAGCAACCCAAATCAGTGAATCAAAAGTTTGGTCAACCACATGGCTTCAAAGATAGTTGTCCAATTTATGGAAGTCCAAAACTCTTAGGCTCTCCTGTAAAACCTTATTCCTCCCCCACCCATAAGAAAATACAAATGTGCAGAATCACCAAACTACCTGTTCACCTGGTAGTTGATCCAAGTTGTTTGTTCATGATATGGTATGATTTCTTAGCAAGGATAGTTTCTGGCAACAAGAGTGTGAAATCACACATAGATGTATAATTCATGTACTTTACCTCAACATACTTTTGTATTCTGAAACACATCAGCATGCTCCCTCATTCCAAGTGGTTCTACTTGATGAAATAAAGACTATCAGCTTGTGTTTCCTAGTGCATAAGATTGATCAAAGTAAACCATTAATCAAATAGATATGAAAATTAGAAATAATAATATGAGGTGTTCAGATAACACAGCCTGCATGCAACGGCAACTTGATCTCTCAGGAAATTAAAATTATTTAACAAAAAGGCCATATTTAACGGACTGTTTGATGAAATTAGAAATGAAAATCTAGCCTATTAATCATGCAAGAAATTGCAATTAAATTATATTTGTTAATTTCATAGTGAAGGGTTTCAAAATTAAATAATTAACTATTTGTTTGAATTTTTTACTTCTATGCAGTTGTAAAGCAGATATAAGTTAAAATAGGCTTTCAGGGAAGAAATGTTATTTTCCATATAATTTACCCCATGTTCTATGCAGCATATAAATTATAAAAAGTGTTCAGCAGGATCCTGAAGTTATGCATCAGTCTCTCTCTCACAAGGCTTTCCCCATTGCCCTTCTGCACCAAATCTACTCTAATCAGTATAACATTTCTTGTGTCATTAAATATATTTTAATATCAAATTTAATTGATTTTGATGCTGTCCTCAAATTTAAATTGTTAATCATGCTGCAAAACTTTTATTGACTGAATATGTGAAAGCTGGAGGTTTTCATACCAGTGTAGGACACAAGAGAGGGTTTTGGCATCCAGGAATATGAAGTTGTTTTTGATCTCTAGGAGATATTTAAGGTTTGCCCCTTATAATCCTGGTCATTTTAAGTTCTGAGAACAGAATTTGAACTCCATCAACAACTGATAAATTGCTGCCTTGGCCCAATGTCTGGAACGAAACAAAACTAGGATAAATTTATTAACTTTATGTTTTTCTAACATTATCAAGAGTGACAGTCATTGCTGATATATAAATTGCCTTCCTCTCAATAGTGTGTTTATCCTAAAATCTGAATTATGTCTATGGGAGTTGTGGGTACTCATCATCTCTGAAATTCAATCATTTTTATTTTGATGCCTAAAGGTGCATTGAAGTATCTCACCAATAGGTACACAAGGCTAAAAATGTTGGCCAACATTTATAAGCAATGTTTACTTACACTTTTATGAACTCAAAATTGGGCCCAGATAGGACCAACAGCAGAGATGGGCATTTCCATTTCCCAACAGAATTTGAGATTTCAAATCTGTTTTCATTTTGATTCAGAACTAAACACAAAATTTTGGCAAAATTTTGGCAAAACTGACACAATTTTGGGAAGCATTGAGAAGAGTTTTGGTTTCAATGGAACTGGATTTTCCAGTGCAAAATGGTTACATTCAAGTTTTTTTTTTGTTTTTTTTTCAAACAGCTGTACTCAAAAGGTTCAAAAATATCAATGAATCCTCTGACAAACCCCAAACCCAAGCTGCTGCCATTTTTTTTAAGGCATGGAAAGAAAGGGGAAATAGAAAACACAAGCAAACAAACAGAAAAAGTGAAAACCTGAAAAACAAAAATGTGTCAGTTTCAATTTAAAACTGAAACGTTTTCAAGCTTTTGTTTTCTATTAAAACATTTTTTAAATTAATTTTGGGGGGAAATATTTGTAAAGGTCTTTTTTCCATTGAAAAAAATCAAATGAAAAGAAAATTAACAAGCTTTGGTGTCAACTGTGTAAAAATATGTGATGTTAGGTGAGTTTCACATGATTGAAGGTTTCATCTTAAACACTGCATGCTTTTTATTTAAAAAAAAATCTTTCAATACACTGGAATCTTCATAGTTCAATGTAAAAATAGCCCTCCTTCTTTCCATTTTATCCTTGACCAAGGATATGACTGTATAACATGCTGGATGAATAAAAAAATCTGTGTGTCATAGCTAGTTCATTAAGAAAATCACTAATTATGAAGCTGCCATTTCTCATATCAAAGGTTCAATGCTAATGTTTTTTGCTGCACATATTTGGGAGAATTAGTTAATGTAAGGCATATCCTTCAGGTCTTCATATATTCAGTTTCATATACAATAGATGAAGAATAAATTATTAAGAAAGCTAGAATTAATGTTTAAAGTTCTTTTACTGGTGCCCAACAGGGAAATCCTGGAGAATGAAAAGAAAAGAAAAGAAAAGAAAAGAAAAGAAAAGAAAAACTACTGTAGGTGCAAAACAAAGTCTTCCTTTTTATTTTTGTCTTTTCTCATTCAAACTTACATAAAGTAGCATCTTCTAAAAGACGTATTGAAATATGCACATGGAGCTGGAAGAAACATTGTTAGTGCCTAAAACATTCAGCACTTAGAAATATTCAAATTATAAACCTAAGTAAAGCTAAATAAAACATGTTATATATAAGAGAAAAAATATTTTTTTCAATATTCCAAAGTGCTGAAGTTGGTGTTTTGTCAAACCAAAGGGAGAAGAAGTTGTAAAAATATTTCATCCAGGGTTATATTAAAATAAATGAAAGTTTAATTTTGTACTTTTATTTGAATAGAGTTACCAGCTCAAAATTAGATTAGTTGCCAGTTACTTAAATATGCACATTTTTGAAAATTTTCCTATTTTCTTTTGGTTTTCTTCCTGCCCCATTTCACCCCCTCCTTTAACAATGCATATCTTTATTGAGAGACAAAGGAATGGCCTTCCGTTTAGTATAGAACAAGTTCATATGGAGAACTAAAAGTGGTTTTATATGTCCTTGATCATTTGTCATTTAAATTTCTAAATCACATTCAGACCAAATGTAAGTGAACATAATTCTACTGATTTAAATGACGACCCACTGGTTTATACCAGGTGCAAATGTAAACATCTGAAAAGCAAGACATGAGGACGTTATAAATATGCAAGTAACCTATTGCAGATCTGGAAACACTGTGAAATTATTTGTTTGTGAGTAAATATTTAAAGGCCAAGAAATATAAAAAAGTCAAATTGTCTAATTGCTTGTTTGTACTCCCTTATCTGTATCCATCTGTTGTCTCTTGTCATATTTAAATTGGAACCTTTGGGGGGCAGGGACTGTCTTTTTATACATTTTTGTACAGCAGGAGCACAACAGTGTCCTGGTGCATGACTAGAGATCATAGGCACTACTAGAGTGACCAGACTGCAAGAATAAAATATCAGGACGTATGTGGGGGTGCAGCCGCAGGCACAAGCCATGCGTCAGAGGCACATGGCCCCAATAGCAGCCCCTGCCATAAGCTGTGGGTCAGGTGCGCACAGACATGACAGCAGCCCTTGCCACAGGCTGCGGGTCTGTGGGGAGCACACGGCCCTGGCTCCAGCCCCCGCTCCCCAAGCTGTGAGGCAGTTGAGGGTATATGGTGCCAGCTCCAGCCCCTGCTGCAAGGGGGAATCTCAGGGCTGGGGTAGGGTATATGGTGCCAGCTCCAGCCCCTGCTGCAAGGGGGTTCACGGTGCTGACTTAAAGAGGAAGTTTGGGTGTGGGAGGGAGCTTGGGCTGCAGATTCCAGGTGGTGCTTACCTCAGACAGAAGTGGTGACATCTCCCTATGGGTTCTAGGCGGAAGCGCAGCCAGGTGGCTTTGCGCACAGCCTCACCTGCAGGCACTGCTCTTGTAGCTCTCATTGGCCACAGTTTCTGGCCAGTGTGAGCTTCAGAGCAGGTATGTACAGCAGGGGCAGCATACAGAGCCCCCATAGCCGTCCTTGTCCCTAGGACCCAGAGGGAGACGTTGTCACGGGGAGCTGTGCAGAGCCAGGTAGGGAGCCTGCCAGCCCCGTGCCAACTGGACACCTGGAAATCTTACGATGTCGGGACAAATGGCATCCCAATTGTACATCATTTGGGATGTGAGACAAAGAGTTAACTATTGGGACAAGTCATGATTTTATTGGGACATCTAGTCACCCTAGGCATTACAGTAATACAAATAATAATAACAACAGCAACATTAGGATTCCTCAGTGGCAAGCATGCAGTTGCCAGCAGAAGTCTGTGAAAATTCACAGGTTTGCCAAGAAGTTGCATCCATCCTAGCTCCAGATCGATTTAAACCTTAGTTGTTAAGAAAGCACCTCTGCAAACAAATATATACAGAGAGAGAGAGAGACAATAATGGAGCCTGTTAGAAAAGGTAATCTCACCACATTAACAAGACTGGATTCTCAATTGCCTTTATGGGACTGTTTTGCCCTGCTTAAATTACTTCATAAGTAACTGAAACATAAACTGAATTGTCCTTCTTCACACTGTATTTGTATAGCTCAGTTACAGAGCAAAGATGAGAATTCAGTAGCCATTTAATAAACTGAATTTAAATGTACATATTGAAATTTTAGGTTTTCATAAACCTGAAAACGTACAGTGTAACTTGATGGATTTGTTTTGAAACCACCAAGTTTTTTCCACAGTTCCCTTCACAAGTCTTCCTAAATCCAACAGGCTCTGAGATTCCCTCTTACTAATAGGGGTCTTCTGGAAAGTCTGGGCAACTGGCTATCTTTCCCTGTTACCTTCATGTTGTGACTCCTGCCTTCATGTTGAAGGATCCAGTTTTTAGAGTCCTGCTCCTGCCTTTCACATCCATAGGACATTGAGAAGGGAATAAGGAAAACGAATATTCAGCAAACAAGTCAGAGGAATGATTCCCAGTCGCACTTTTCTTAATATATTTCTAAAAGATGCATGGATGGGTGCAGGGAACGTTAAGGAAGGTAGATGGCCTACTGGCTAATTCAGAAAAATGCAGAAGATTCAGGCCAATAAAATACCTCTGGAGAGCCCAGATATGTTAAGGTGTTGGGCAGCCATGTCCTGAAGCTTTAGAAGGAAAAGAGATAGGCTTGTTTCTAGAGTTTGCCAGGCACTTGCACTATTAACATAAATTAAAATAAAATAAAATAATGATAAAGGAATATTGTTACCAGTTTGGGGAAGAGATTGGCTCAGGACTACTTTGGTCTGATTATACATTGCAATCTGAGTGGTTCTTACAGGCCTACTTAAAACACAAAAGTATTGTACTTTGAAACTGCTAAATGTTACTTGCACAATGTCCAATAGTAACAGTAAAACAACTTCCCTCTCTCCCTCCCTCCAAACAGTTACTGTTCTCTTTTTGTGTATATTACTAGTGCATGTTCACCATGACATGCATCTATGGTTTTAGAGGAAACAAAAGTGAATTGTGCCATATATTTTAAAGTATGCATAACTGTAGCACTTCACACCAATGCCTTTAATTAGTTTTCAGTTGTGCAGAGTATTTTGACTAGGAGACTTACTATTTTAGCACTGGAATGTGAAGACTATGTTTCCAAACATTCTCAAATATCTTCAGTCTGGAATTTAAGACATATTCTCAATATTCATAACACCAAACACTTATTTTTGTTATTCTAATAGGAGCATAACATTCTGCACTGAATCCTTTATCCCAATGAATTTTTTCCATCCAATTTACATGTGTTTCTATTCTGATAACAAAATTCAAGTACTTATTTCCAGGGGATAGAAAGTGGGAATAAAAAGTTAATTTTCATTATGATTTGTAAATGACCAAGAAGAAGTCGCTGCTTACTATATTTCCCCCACCCTGCTTCAGAGTGGGAAATGAGATTTATCATATTAGGCTGATTAGAAATTCACTGATAATATATATTTTTATTTAATTTATTGAAATAATATTTTCACACTTTGAAAGTCATAAGATATCTCTAGAAAGGCAAGTATGGTCAGGATACCAATCAATATCAGCATATATATGAAATTGAAATGTGTTCTGAATTACATAAAGCAATTTGGAGAATGGTTAATCATTTTTGTTTTAATGGACCAAATTATGCAGTCTGTTACACTGGTATATAGCTAGAGTAAATTCTGACCTCAGAAAGACTACTCCAGGCCTACACTTGGGTAATTGAGAGCATAATTTAGCTTCATTCTCTTTTCTGTTTTCTTATTTGTTTACTTATATTTATTTACCAATTATGATGAGTAAGTTTCTGAAGTCTTAATATTTTGGGAACTCCCAACATGTGACACATTCATATCCGGCAATAGTAAACAATGAGTACTAACTGACTTCCCCCCCCCCATCTTTGCCATAAGGATACACCTCCTCTTAAGTGGGATGTTTGTGTATGGACTATTAGTTTCTGAAATGTCTAGAATTAGTGGTAGATCTCAAAGAAAACCAATGAGGCGGTATGGAGGATTATTTCAGTTTTCATTCAGAAGCTCATTTTTTAGACATTTTGGATTAGATGGCAAATGACATGGTTGAACCTGTGGCTGATGTCTTCAAACTGTGTGAAACTGCTTTGAACAATGAGACTGCTACTCTCAAAAAAAAAATGGTTTCCACTATCCTGAAAAGTTCTGAAAAAACTATCAGGCCCAGTGGTAAAATACCTTCCCCTGATTATGGGATCTCTACTCTGCTGTCTACTGTCCATGAAAGATTATGGACAGTGATGCTCTTGATGAGGTAGATTAAACTTTGGCCCAGGAACTACAAAAGTTGGGACAGGCTTCCTGAAATGAAATTTAAGGTGGTAGGAATCAGCTCAGTCACAAAAGAGCAGATTCTTCTATGGAAGAACATAGGACATTTGTCCCAGCAAAAGATGTTTGGCATGCTTGTCATGAGGCACAAACCTCCATTGCAGAAATCACACACATAAATAAAACTGCCAGGCTGGACCATTTCCTAATTGAGGGGAGCGTGCAGCATAGTCTTCTACTGGTTTTAGAGGAGGTGGATTGGTAGTAGATTGTGTCTAAACTAATGGATGTGTAGGCCTTTTCCCAATAAAGCCCTCTCCTCTTAGAGCTTAAATAATAAAAGAGACTGGCGTGAAGGATAAAAAAATAGAACACAGAGATAAAGATAGTTTAAACCATAGTTATGTTAGTTTTGTTATTTGTTTGGTACTTAGCTACTGTACCATGTGATGTATGACAATGAGATATTAAAAACTACTTTGTTTTTAAATGTATTTCTGTTTGTACTACAATACTGGTGAACATGGTGAAATAGGAAAAGAACAGATTAAAAATTACTTAGAAAAGTTAGAGGTCTTCAAGTCACCAGGGAATGATGAAATGCATCCTAGAATACTCAAGGAGCAGACTGAGGAGATATCTGAGCCATTGGTGATTATCTTTGAAAAGTCATGGAAGATGAGAGAGATTCCAGATGACTGGAAAAGGGCAAATATAGTGCCAATCTATAAAAAAGGAAATAAGGATAACCCAGGGAATTACAGACCAATCAGCTTAATTTCTGTACTCTGAAAGATAATGGAGCAAATAATTAAGCAATCAATTTGCAAATATCTGGAAGATAATAAGGAGATACGTAAAAGTCAGCATGGATTTGTTAAGAACAAATCATGTCAAAGCAACCTGATAGCTTTCTTTGAGTAACAAGCCTTGTGGATAGGGCGGAAGCAGTAGACGTGGTATTTCTGGACTTTAGTAAAGCTTTTGATACTGTCTTACATGACCTTCTCATAAACAAACTAGGGAAATGCAACCTAGATGGAGCTACTATAAGGTGTGTGGAAAACTGTTTGGAAAACTGCTTCCAGAGAGTTGTTTTCAGTGGTTCACAGTCATGCTGGAAGGGCATAACAAGTGGGATCCCACAGAGACCAGTTCTGGGTCTGGTTCTGTTCAATATCATCATCAATTATTTAGATAATGGTATAGAGAGTACACTTTTAAAGTTTGAGTATTATACCAAACTGGGAGGGGTTGCAAGTGCTTTGAAGGGTAGGATTAAAATTCAAAATAATCTGGACAAACTGGAGAAATGGTCTGAAATAAATAGGATGAAATTCAATAAGGACAAATGCAAAGTACTCCATTTAGGAAGGCACAATCAGTTGCACACATACAAAATGGGAAATGACAGCTTAGCAAGGAGTACTGCAAAAAGAGATCTAGGGGTCTGTAGCAGTGCCTTCTCCTGGCCCCACCACAAACTCAGTCTGAAGTTCATGCATCAGTGCTCTTTTATTGTTCATGCCTATCCCCACCACTTCCTATTTGCATATGTTACAGACCAATACCCTGGGAGACCGCTAGCTTCTCCTGCCAGCAAGGACCTAGAGCTCCTTGTTCCTTCCTTTCCTGTCTCCTCCATTTGCTTCCTCCGAGCCAGCTTTATATAGCAGGCTGGCCACTCAGGCCCACAGGTGCATCCCCTCAGGTGATTAGGGCGTGGCCTCCCCCGCCAGTCCTAACTAATCCCCCTTTTAAGCGAAGCCGGGCTAACAGGGGCCTGACTTGTATCTCCTAGCCATCACCCTGTTACAGGGTCATAGTGGACCATACTGTGACACTGTTGCAAAAAAAGCAAAGCTCATTCTGTTGTGTATTAGCAGGAGTGTTGTAAGCAAGACATACCATTCTACTCCACGCTGATTAGGCCTTAACTGGAGGTGCCACATTTTAGGAAAGATGTGGAGAAATTGGAGAAAGTCCAGAGAAGACCAACAAAAATGATTAAAGGTCTAGAAAACGTGACCTATAAGGGAAGATTGACAAAAATGGGTTTGTTTAGTCTAGAAAATAGAAGACTGAGAGGGGACATGGTAACAGTTTTCAAGTACATAAAAGGTTGTTACAAGGCATAGGGAAAAAATTGTTCTTCTTAACCTCTGAGGACAGGACAAGAAGCAATGAACTTAAATTGCAGTAAGGGCGGTTTAGGTTGGACATTAGGAAAAACTTCCTAACTGTCAGGGTGGTAAAGCACTGGAATAAATTGCTTAGGGAAGTTGTAGATTCTCCATCATTGGAGATTTTTAAGAGCAGGTTAGACAAACACCTGTCAGGGATGGTCTAGATAATACTTAGTCCTGCCATGAGTACAGTCCTATGACTCTATTAATCTATGATTCTGTGGACTACAGGTGTGATCCAGGATGACAATTCCTATGTTCCTATGTTGTTTAATCAACTGCTGTATATATTATAGTTGTATGTAACATTTAGTATATTGTATCTTCAGTACTAAAGAATTAAAAGTTAAGTATTTGCAGCTTTTAAGTAGAGGGAAAGAGAATTAATGTAGCATATAAAAGTACAATAAACTGACAAAAATAAATCTTTTCTTCTTCAATACTTGTATCTCATCAAATGCAGATTACCAGGTAACGCTCTTATTTTAATTAGCAGTGAAATCCAGTTAAGCATATGCTTCAAGAGCCTAAGGAACAAAGTTTTTTTTTTTCCTTGAGTGAACAACTGGTCTTTGTTTATGTTTCCTTATAAGTCTTAATCACTACAGAAAGAATTATGGGTAATAAAAGGGCTAAAATAAATTTAAATTCCTAAATGTTCCTGAATACAATGGATATTGTTTATAAACCCTAAATTGTCATGTCACGGTAGTCACATTATCAACCAAACTGCGTTGGCATGTAAGCAGTGAAAACTTCTACTGATGCCAGGCATTGAGCTATGGCTAAACTTGGCCCTATACAGTTACATTTGATTCCTTCTCCTATTATCTTATTCCTCGAGGTTTCAATGATTACAATGGCAAGATATCACAAACCTGAAGGCACAGACTTTAGTCTTGTGAGATCTCAAACTATGCTAGGTTGAGCCTACTCAATACCAGGGTGTGAGACTTTATGGGAAAACATGAGTGTGTTAATGAGGTGAACTGTGTATTTTTTATTTATGACTATGCAGTTCCCCTTCTATAATTTATATACAGATTATAGATTTGTATACTTATATGTAATATTTTATGTTAGCTCATGTTTTCTGAGTGTTTTTAGTGGTAGATCTTAATCAATTCAGTTCTAAAGTGCACTTTGCCATCTCAGAAGAGGGGCTGGTCAGGATTGCAGGGAGCATCTTTCCTTCTCTTCCCCTACCTAATTCCTTTTGGTTCCTGTGCTTGGGTAATTAATGTGTTATTTTAGTTCTATCATTATAGTTTTCAACATTTAACTTTAACATTTTGTTCAATAGGTGTTGCCATGGTTCTATTTCTTCGGATTTTGTTGTTGTTGTTTCTTTGGTTTTTAATTGTGTAGGTTCCTCTTGTAGTTTTGTGCTACATTTTTTGAGTTTTTGATTACTTCTGTGGTCCAAAGGTATTTATATTTTTGTTTTCTATCCCTGCAAATGGAGGTTGGAACATGGAAATCATTATGATTCCCCCCCATTTCTCTATGTCACTCTTACTTTTATTTGCCTTTAAGGAATTTAAGTTATTACCTGTGATGATTTGGGAAATCTGTCTATACACTTATGAATTTCGGTTGATGTTCTGAAATTGGAATTATGAGAATTGATGCATCGATATGGCCATGGAATGCAACATTTACTGACAAGTGGTAATCACCATCTAGAATGGAGAGTCATTAACATTTATGACTGAACCCTGGACTGAACAGTTGGTATGCAAAGGAGGTTGGCGGGAGTTGGTAGAAGCCACTTCCTCCAGGTTGTCTGTAGGGGGATGGTGAAGTGGAGGGTGGAAAAATACCAGAAGCAAAACAAAGGAAACGGGTATTAGAAGGACATATAAACTGAAAAAAGAACAGAAAGCTTAGGGTAGGAGAGGGGAAAAAATAGGCATGCTTTTGTTTAACTGTGGACCAGCCAAGAACAGAGAAAGCTACCTTTTCTGGCAAGGATCTATGATTTGGAACAGAAATCATGGGATGATGGGGAAGAATTCTGGAAACGCCAGAGAACTCTGTCCAAGCCAACTCTCTAGAGTGGTGAGGAAACTGAGGCAGGGATATGCATATCGGTGTTTATCTATGAATAATACACATATCTATAAAAAAATAAAGTAAAGAGTAATTGTGTTACTTTATCCTGTGCAAAATGTGTTTGTGTCACTTGGCTTTCACGGTCACATGTTCCATAAGAGAAACTGTAAACCAGAAGACTCTTACTTTTGGTGGAACTCCAGGGAACATACAAGATCCGAGGAAGACTTTGGGGAAAAGGAACTAGTTTCAGGGCCTACTGCCTTGAATTGGAGAGGTGTCTCCACCCATGAGAGATATTAGAGAGCAGGTCTGCATATGGTGTGTGTGACAGAGGCTGGAATAATGCCTAAACTCTGGCCAAACCCAGCAAGCAAAAAGCACGTGGTATTCAGCATTCAGATCTCTTGTTGCAATTTGGTGACTGTCCAACAGGGGAAGCTGAAACAGAACATACAACACTGCCTTTTATTGAAAAAACAAACAAAAAAAGTAGCTCTATATTAGCATTTTTTAAATTGAAGGGAGAAATAGCACAAAAGTTTCTGGAAGACAGTCATTTCCCTGAATGATCATTGTGCCAGTTTCAAAAAATGTGCTTCTGAGTGGTTTATTCCCTATTCCTCTTGATTCCTCTCTAATTACACTGCTCTACAGCCAAAATGCTTCTGAAATAAATGTAGTCCAACTTTACTAATTCTGGGTCACTGAGAACAAAAATTATGCTTAAAATTGTTGATTGGCTCTAGTTTTCAAGATATGCTATTAGGTCAGTATATACGACCCTTGACTTGGGAATGGCGGAGGATAAGTGAGTTATAAAGGGAAGGGATCTCAATTTAAACCAGAAATGACTAAAACACATCTTTGAGTGAATCTATGAACAAATCTATGACTAGGTTTGGACAGTACTTGCTTTTTAGGCAAAACAATGAATGATGCAATCTGAAGCTGGTATTGCATCATACATGATATGAATTGCATCATGTTATTCCTAGAAGTCATGGATAATGCAATCATAATGAAGCTTACATCACTCTGCTGAACAAATTGCCCTATATCAGCTCTAGAAATCATACAGTGTTGTGCTCTCTTATTTGTCAGTGTTTGATTTTGCAAAGGGACACATTTCTGTTTAGCCAAAGTGAGCAGAGATGCCTCATACTTGTGTGAACAGTGCAGATAACTTCTGCTATGTTTGTGGTGAAGCGACTTTTGCATCACAAAAGCGCAGTATAACCACTATGGTCAAGAAAGCCTATCACCTTTATTTTGGCTGCAAAACTGAAGATCAGGACAAGAGGTGGGCCCCACACATATGCTGCAACACTTGTGCAACAAATCTTGGCCAGTGATTGAACAGGAAAAGGAAATCTATGCCTTTTGCAGTGCCAATGATTTGGAGAGAGCCAACAGATCATACCAGCAATTGTTACTTCTGCATAGTGTCTCCAGTTGGGAAAGGTATGTCAAAGAAGAAAAAGTGGACTGTGCATTATCCAAACATTCCATCAGCTATACGCCCAGTACCCCACGGAGAAGGACTGCCGGTTCCTGATGCACCAGAATCATTCTCACTTGAGTCAGACGAGGAAGAGGAAGAGGATGAAACTTCTGGTCCTGAACCATCAATGTCACAGGACCCACATTTTCTCCCATCCTCCTCCTCTGAACCACACCTCATAACACAAGGTGAACTGAATGACCTTGTCAGGGAGTTGGAACTACCTAAGAGTAAGGTAGAGCTGTTGGGCTTCAGACTACAGCAGTGGAATCTCCTGGCAGGCTATCAGGGCAAATGGAGCCCATCCATGCTTGCAGACTATTGCTGGACAGTGACAAGAGATGCTCCATTTAATGAATACAAGAGACAAGCCAAGAAGCGCCGAGTAGACACTGAATAGGACTAAACTATGTACAGAATAGTTTTTTGCCTTTTGTTTCATAATAAATTTTATTTATATAACCCTTTTGCTGATTTTTAAAGTGTTCCATAAACAGGACAGGTGAAATATTATCATGTAAAGCAACCATAAACATATGAAAAGACCTAGGTTTACAATTTGTGATTAAAACTCTACTATCTACACAATATACATAGACATAAAATGTAAAAACTCTAATATCTTAGAAACAGTAGCCAATCAGTTGTTTTAATTGTCATATTTGAATTCAGCACATCAAAATACATAATAAATATCACATTTTATCTCTGAAGCAGACGACTTCTGAAAAATTGTAGACCAGTGTTATTTGTGTTCTTATTTATATTCCTTTATGACCGTATTATCGGAGTAATTACAGAAAGTTTTATTCCACATCTGTATTCTTTCTTAGTACAACAAAAGGGTTATTTCACACTGAGTAGATTTACATAGGTAAAAACTGGGAATAATACTTCAGGGTTCTGTAACAATATTTTTCATTTGGATTCTCTCTTTCCTCAGGCTCTCTGTATATGAAGTGGTGTATAGATTTCTTCAACGTATGCTACAGACAAGTTGGAATACTGTTGGAAATATGAGTAGTTTATTTGTATTTATCACTTTATTTTGCTCCTATCTATTTCTAGCAAAGAGTGCTTCACTGGCAATTTAGATAACGGATAGATCTCTTGGGTAAAAAACAGACAGCAAACAAACCAAAAGTACTCTTTATGCAGAGGTTGGGTGTGGTGAGGTATAAAGTAAGAAGATAATAATTGAGTAATTTATGTGTTTGAAAATTGAGAGGGACTAAGGGCTTATCTATATGGCCATTTAATGTGAGGCAAGCTGGGTTGTAAATCTATAGTGCACCAGCTGTCTTGCACTAACTGGCAGTGTGAACCCTGCTACAATGTACTATAGGCTCTTATTGCATTTTGATCTACTGACTGCAGTAGATCAATGTGCATGATGGAATTTTTAGTACCCAGTAGCAGAGGCCACATGGCCACCTAGTGCAAGACTTTAGATTTACACCCCAGCTTGCCTCACACTAAGTGGCTATATAGATATACCCTAAGCTGTCTGCTACAGATGAAAGAACCAGACTGTCACACTGCCTAGTATGGGTCACAGCTGAGAATGCCAAATCCAGGATAGACTATAAGAAATAGGGCAGACATACCCCGAAGCTGGTGGTTAATTCTATCATTAGAGGTCACCAAACCAGTAACAAAAGTGAGGTCCTGTATCACCACACTGGTTAACAAGAAGCCAAAACACAGTCCCCTTAGGCATTCCAGTACCTGGCTTACCACCAGAAAACTGGACTTTTTTGTTAAACGATTATTAAAATCAGAAATCACACAGAATAGGTTTTTCCTACACCAAGGAGCTGGCCACTCACAACAGGTCAATATATGCTTTCAGGAATTCACCAAATACCATGCTGTAGCCAATCTTTTGTAAACTAACTAAAGTTTTATTTTAAAAAAAGAAAAGAAAAGAAGAATTATTAAATGGTTAAAGGAGTTATATACATTACAAGTGATTTCAGAGTCTGTAGGTCAGGAGAATAGTAGGAATGGTAAGTCTGCCAGCTTGCAATAAGTCTCTCAATCACCCAAAAGATTGGGGATCATTAGTCCTTTGTTCAAAGCTTACTTGTTGTTAGAAATCACAGTCCAGAGAAGTGGAACAGGACTGAAGACGATGTCACAGTCTCATTTTCTACTTTCAGCTCAAGTTACAGGCAAAAGTTACTGGAAAGTTACTGGCAAAAGATGTAGTATTAGATACCATATTTTTACATGCTTTGCTGAATCATAGGGCAACCATTGCCTATATGCTTTCTGAAATATCTCCAGGAACGGCACACTGGATGAGTTGAGTCTTTTCAATGACCCATCAACATGTGGATGGCCCAACAACACAGGGATGGCTAGTCAGGATGTAAATTTTCCTTGAACAAGAACAAAACATATTTGAAATACAAACAAAATATATTTGAGATACTAACACATAGCACATATTCATAACTTCAGATACATTGATGATACCTGGATAATCATATTTAAACAGGTATTTTATAGTTTATAATCATACTTAACAGATTATAACTTTTCCATTGATACCTTACATGACATACTTTGTACTAGATCTATTGCAACTTTGTAACAGTGGTGACTGATGTAGTGCAACTAATTCTTTTCCATTTTATACAGCACCACATAGACAGTTTCCTACTTTTCTGTGTTGTCCACAAGAGAGGGGTTATGTTACAGCAGGTATCTCTGTAATAATTCATTGTGTGGAGAAGAAAGGCTATGTATTGTCTCTCTCTTCCCCAGATACTTAACACAATTTATATTCAACAAAAAGAAGGAAGGAACACAATCCAAAACAGGGAAGGAACAGGTTAAAGAATATTTAGGTAGGTTAGATATATTCATGTCTGCAGAGTCTGACATGGGTACTTAAGGAACTAGCTTGATGCTATCTCTGAACCATTAGCGATTATCTTTGAGGATTCATGGAAGATGGGTGCAAGCCCAGAAGACTAGAGAATGGAAATCAAAGTACTTATCTTTACAAAGGGCAACAAAAAGGACCCAAGGAATTATAGACCTGTCAGCCTAATTTTGGTATCAGGAAAGACACTGAAACACAATAGTAAACAATCAATTTGTAAGCACTTGGAAGACAATAGGGAATAAGTAATAGCCAACATGGATATGTCAAGACCAAATCATGACAAACCAACCTAATTTCTTTCTTTGAAAGGTTACTAGTCTAGTGCATAGGGATGAAGCTGTAGATATGATATGTCTTGATTTTAGTAAAACTTTGACATAGTCCTACATGACATTTGCATAAGCAAACTGGACAAATATGGTCTAGAGGACATTGCTATTATGGGGGTGCAAAACCGGTTGAAAGACTGTACTCAGAGTACAGTATCAATAGTTAGCTCTCAAATAGGTAGACTGTATCTAGTAGGATTTAGCAGGGATCTGTCCTGCATCAGGTACGGTTCATTATTGTCATTAATGACTTGGTTAATGGAGTGGAGAGCATGCTTATAAAATTTAGAGATGATGCCAGGCTGGAAGGGGTAAAAGCACTTTGGAGAACAGGCTTAGAATCCAAAATGACCTTGATAATTTGGAAAAAATGGTCTAAAATCAAGAAGATGAAATTCACTAAAGACAAAAGTTCAGAGTACTGCACTTAAAATGAAAATATACAAATGCACAACTGAAAAATGGGGAATAACTAGCTAGGGAGTAGAATTGCAGAAAAGGATCTGGGGGTTATAGTAGATCACAAATTAAATATGAGTCAACTGTGATGCAGTTGTGAAAAAGAATATATCTATATCTATATATCTATAGATATATATATATCATTCAGTGATGTATTCACAGAAGTGCCTTATATAAAACACTGGATGTTATTGTCCCATTCTACTCTGGATACTATGTCTAGTTCTGGGTGTCACATTTCAAGATATAGGTAGACAAATTGGAAAGAGTCCAGAGAAGAGCAACAAACATGATAAAATATGTTTAAAACCTGACCTATGAGGAAAGCTTAAAAACTGGATGTGGTTAGTGTTGAGAAAAGTAGACTGAGTGGGTATCTGATAACAGTCGTCAAATATGTTAAGGGCCATTACAAAGAGAATGCTGACTGATAATTTTTCATTTCCTCCTGAAGTTAGGACAAGAAGGAATCAGCTTAATCTGCAAGGGAGATTTAGATTAGATATTAGAAAAAAACCACAGCTTGTTAACAATAAGGCTAATTAGGCACTGGAATAGACTTCCAAGGGAGGATGTGGAATCCCTATCATTGGAGCTTTTTAAGAACAGGTTAAAAAAAATACTCGTGAGAGGTGGCATAGGTATACTTCGTCATGCCTCAGTGCAGGAGCTAGACTAGATGAGTTATTGAGTTTCCTTCCAGCTCTTTGTTTCTATGATTATATTGCAATATATAATATATTCCTGTAACAGGGGCAAGACTCACTGCTGCGGTGCCTCCTGTCAGTCGGTGTTTTACCATTCTGGGAATTAGCTCTTTTGAACCAGAGTGCCCTCTGCAGGCTGGTGCCTCACTGCCACTGGCCCCCATGTCCCTCCCGGACCTGGTGCCCTTTGTTCTCGGGCGCTGCCCCCTTGCAGTACACCTGCTCTCTGGGTCTCCCCACCTAAAGGAACTCTCACTCACTATCTCCACCTCTCCTCATTATATGGCTACTGCCAGTCACTGTCTAGCCCCCACTCACTGGGGCAGACTGCAGTGTATATGCCATTCATCATAGGCAGGGTGGATTTTGGACCTGCTGCCTCTGTCTGCCCTTGGCTGTCCTCTGCAACCCCAGTACCTTCTTTGGCCTTCAGCAAGGCCTGCAGCCTAGGGGTTTCTAGGCCAGAGCTCCTCAGGCCTCTCCCCAGCCCTGCCCCACAGTACCTTTTTCTGGCCTTTAACAAGGCCTGCAGCCTGCGGGGTTTCTAGGCCAGAGCTACCCAGCTCCTCTGGCCTTTCCCTTGCCCTGCTCCAGTCTTGGTACCCTCTCAGCTTCCAGGTAGTCAGGCTGTTCCCTCTCTATCGCAAGAGAGAGACACTCTGTTCCTGGCCCACTGCCTTCTTATAAAGGCCAGCTGGGCCCTAATTGGGGCATGGCCCCAGCTGAGGCTACTTCCCCAATCAGCCTTTCCCCAGCTACAGCCCTCTCCAGGGCTGTTTTTAACCTCTCCAAGCCAGAGAGGTATAATCACCCTACTACAATGCCTAAAAGGGTAGAATTAAGATTGGTATGAGAACCTTCTTAATTCTGAATTCTCCAAATCCTGCATGATCAAAATCTCAACCTGAAAAAAAAAGCCAAATTGTTACAAGTGCAATGGAAAGTAATCTATGCAACATTGCACATACTTTAGTTTGTTAGCCAAAGCTGGCAATTTCATACATGGGTATTAAGATTTTTAAATCACATGAGCAAGGATGCACCTGTGTGCATAAATGAGTGTGAACATATATTTGTTTGTTTTTAAAATGTGACCACAACATTATACACATTTTCTTCATTAAATAGTATTTTAATGAAATACAAAAAGCGACTATACAGTTATTTAAATATTTTGGTTGATAGGTAGATTGTATTAGAGGTATTTTCATGAAGACAAGACTTAAATGCACTGAAACATCTTTCTGGTCCTGGAAGGAAATGTAGACATGCTGGAAACATGAACAGAAGACTAAACAGACTGAGAATTAAATGGTAACTGTATTACAAGGGGAAAAATAATATTGATATAATTGCTCAAACTAAATCTTTATCTTTCAGATTTAACAATATTCTGTGGTTCTATTCAAATACCAATTTGACTTTCAAACACAAGTGAGATCAGGACTCAGCTATACTCCTCAGTACAGTTAACTTGAAAAAAAAATCTGGCCATAACAGCTTTGAAAAAAACTAAGAAGAAGAATTGACAATATAAGCTGTTTTTAGATTATTAAGGACCATTCATTGGCATTTGACTCAAGTTATTAGTGTAGATTTTATGATTAGTTATTTCATCATCTTCTGCTGTGTAGAAACAGACTTTTTCCTGTTTTTATTTTTGAGTTTTAGAGTGCCCCGTGCTTTCAGTCAGGAACACAGTTAATGTATTTGTTATTTGGTGTATGGCTATCCACTTTCCCAAGAAGGAACAGACTTAAAACAAAAAAGGTCTGATCCTAGACATTCATTTGGTTTTAATCTGTAGTCAAGAAGAACACCAGTAACTGCTTCCCTATTTCTTTCTAGGTTAAGAAGTTTAAGCCTTTGATAAATCCCCAAGATTAATACGTGCAAGAATGAATATAAAATATTTCATGCATGTTCTGAAGCTAGTGTTTTGCAACTCTTTAAGAATGTTAAGGGCCCTTTGTCTCTGCAAAGCAGATACTATTATATATATCTGTTACCAACAGAGCTGACAAATAGTTCTCCATAAAACTCTGACACATACTGTATTTTCTGACAGTGTAATTATTAATGCTGGAAAATATATTATTTGAAAGTGTAACTGTATATCAAATGAATTATTTGGGTGATCAATTTGAGAGGCTTTATAGTTTCCTTTATTGTTTGTAAGTTTCATACAAATAATGTGTTACACTACAGGTTTTAAGATGAAAGTTAGCTGTAAGCTGATGGAAATAGATATGAACTAAAAAAAGGTTAATAGTTTTCCTTAAATACTGAGTATAATCAGAATGCTATATGCAGTGGGCTAAATTTTATTATAGTAGGGTTGATCCTGCAGGAAAATAAGTCATTGAGAGTTTTGCCATTGATTTCAATGGGATGAGGTTCAGACCCAGAGTTTCATTTTAAATATTTTTGAGATCAAGTAACGTTTTATTTGGTTGGAAACATATATTAAGAAACAATATCAACTAACACAATCAGTATCAAATAGATGTATTCATATTCATGATGATGTTGATTATTTTAAATTCTTTAATTTGAGAATGATTATTCAACTGAATAATATCTCTGGGATGATTTGATTGATGGACAAGAGTAGTTGTGATTTAGAAGATTCCCCAGTTTAACAGTTATCCTGGGAAGTAGTAATATCTTCATCTGTTTTAGTTTATCCTTTTATCAGCTGCTCCACCTGTATGTGAGGTGAATGGCTTTTAATGACAATCTGTTAGATTTCTTTTATAACTTGCTTGTTGACTGTATCCAAACTTCAACAGATCATTTTGACTGAACACAGAGGATATAGTTAATGAATTCAAATGAATTGTTTAATTAAGGCATAGCTAAAAATAAAATGGCACAATAACAGAAAATGTAGCCATTAATTTAAAAGAACCATGTAAATTATAACTTGGGGTCTTCCTGTGTGTTTATACAGCACTTAGAACAATGGGGCCCTCCTCTCACCTGGGGCATCTAGATGCTGGTGTATAATAACTCAATTGAAAAACTTGCTAGTGAAGTCTGGGTATTATGCTGTGTTTATAGCAGAGTGTAAGTAGAATAGAAGCTGAAAAAAGTATAGTGTATTATGCTTTGAATTATTGAGCAGCTTTTCTCTATTTTTATATTTTTGTCATGACATGAGTGATGCTATCAAAACAACCTGGAGAAAATACACTTAACTATATATACTTAACCATAACTTAAATAATAGTTCCTAACATATGCCTTGTTAGCATGTCTTTGGTTATAGCCATTACTAACTTGAATTTGAACCTTAGTCTTCTTAACAAGATTTTAAAATGTGTCTCTCTTTTATTTCAGGCATTTTGTTAATTAATTATTATTGGACAGAGTCTTACCTAGTATATCTTGTAAGAAGATAGAAAGTCTTTGGATTGCATTGTTTGTATTTTGAGTTAATTAGTTAAAGATGTAACATTCACTACTGGATTGTAGGACATCTGTGACAGTGGCTGTCCTAAAATGTAAGATCTCTTTCTGTTTTATCCTACCTTATTTACCTGCTGTCTAATGCTCACTCAAATTAGTGAAGCTAGTAATGCCCTTGTGATAAGAAAACATGTCTAGCATGCCTAAACATCTTATTTCCTAAAGAGATGTCTGTTATTTTATTGAGACCAGCTTGTTTTCACACAGAAATAATATTGGAGACTTTTTCCTGTATTACTTTCTCCCTTCCACCCCAAGTCAGAAGTACTGTGCTTTATAATTATATTAAAAAGGGATCATTCACTATATCGATAAGAATATTTTATACAATTACACTAATTATCGGTGCTAATATAACAAGAGTTATTGATCGTTACATTTCACTGCCTAAACTGATTAACAGCTATCAGGAAGAAATCTCATATGTTCCATGATAAATAATTGGTAAAATCAATATAGGTTAATTATAAAATATTTGAAACATTTTTGGTTCATCTGGCATTGACTACTGAAGTCAGAGGAGTAAAGAGACCCTTGGTTTAGTCTGATATAGCAATACTTTTAGACCTGATCCTGTAAGCACTTAGTACTGAGTGAATTGTTTTTTTTCAGTCAGGCATTCTGTTTCTATTGTATATAATTGTACATATGAATGACACCCAACTAGTTTATGACAGTAGTATCAACACCAAGTCCAAAGCCTTGATAAAAAAAATTGAATACATTTTTTAAAAGATTAACTAACTCTAAGAGCCTATTTCACGAAATTGAAGGAAGTGAGCTATTATACTTTTTCAGCTTGAATTGGTATTTATCTGAAAAGATGCTGTCATAAACAAATAGTTAAGGGTTAATACCTCTTTTACCTGTAAAGGGTTAAAAAGTTCACCTAGCCTAACTGACACCTGACCAGAGGAACCAATGGGGGAACAAGACTTTTCAAATGGGAGGGAAGTTTTCCTTTGTTTAGAGTCTCAGTTTCAGCCAGAGTGAAAAAGATCAAGGAACCAGCCTCTTATCAGAGTAGTAAGTTTTAGAAAGAGATAAATAGGTTTATGTTTATTTTCTTTGTAATTTGTCTTGATACCATTAAGGGAATTATCAAAATTAGGTATTTGGGTATTTTTTTTGTGTAACTAAATTTGTGCCCAGGGGAATATCCTCTGTGTTTGGAATCTGTTGTCTGTGAGAGTAGCTGGTATGCTAATCTCTCCCAGAGGGTTTTCTTTTACCTTTCTTTTCTTTAATTAAAAGCCTTTTTCTTAATACCTGATTGATTTTTTCCTTGTTTTTAGATCCAAGGGGGTGGATCTGGATCCACCAGGAATTGGTGGGAGAAATATGGGGGGATGGTTAATTTCTCCTTGTTTTAAGATCCAAGGGGTTTGGATCTGTGTTCACCAGGGAATTGGTGAAGTCCCTCAAGACTACCCAGGAAAAAAGGTAATATTTGAGGATGGTGGCAGTGATACCAGATCTAAGTTAGTAATTAGGCATATAAGTGTCCATGCAGGTCTCCATATCTGTACCCTAAAGTGCAGAGTGGGGAAGGAACCTTGACAGATGGAGTCCACTAAAAATCACCATTAGATAAATGGTGTTTTACGGTGATATGGTGGAATGGTGGAAGCCATTTAAATGTTCAGTGAATGTGCCTATATATTCCTTTTTTACATATAATTCTATGATGCAGTGGCAGACCTTGTGCACTCTGAAGCTTTTTATACTAATAAGGATGAAAATCTCTTGATAGTTCAGAACAGAACTGCATTTTTTCTTTATCTGGTAACAAATCAGTTGATAAGTGCTGTAGATGGAGGCAACTGAGAGATAACAATTTTAACAAAATACATATTTTACATTCATCAAATTGAGATTGACCAACAAAATTATAGCTGTTGCCTCATAAACACCTGCTCCACTTTCAAAGTATCTTCTTAATTTTCCCAAAGTGAGCTATCAACTTTGCTATTAAAATGCATGAAAACAACTATAAGAAGCAAATTATGTGAATGGATTGTTAGAGGGCTTTCCCTTCACCTGCTCCCCAGTTCTTCTCACACAGACAGAGAGCAGAACACCAGAAGTCTGAAGTGCAGACAATGCAATGTTTATTGGGATTAGTTCCAAGCAAATATTCATAGCTCTACATGCCATCAGAGTCTGTTTCCCAGTGATCCATTTCCAGCTCTGACACCGCAGAGCATTTTCCCCCTGTCCCCCTTCCCAGTGATCCCTTCCCAGCTCTAATGCTGCAGAGCCTTGACTGTGTCCCCATTCCCTCTTTCATGTTCCCTATTCCCACTTCCCACCTCCTTCTCCTCAGCAGGCCCAAATATACCTTCAGTGCACACCCCTAGTCACACCCCTTATGACTTATGGTCATGTTTCATTTTAGAGGGTTGTGAGTTGGGGTCTTCATCCCACCACTTTTGTATCCCATGGGAGGGGTAAGGAGTGAGGTTGTGTTCTAGCCAAGGCCAGGCTTTTCTTTGGCTTTTAGTGTGTCTTATGTCTCCCTACCATCTCCTCTTGCCCCTGCTAACTGGTTGCTTGACCTTGGCATGAGAAAGGAGCCAGGCAGGCTTTCAGTGTACACTCATAAATTACATTCTCACCATGCCCTGTAACACTTTAGTTCCATCTCTTATTTCTTTTCACCCCATCTGCCTGTGGGCAGATGTAACACAGTATCTTTGTCCTTTGTTTACACACATTAGTAAAAGATATGAAAGTATCAAAAAGTCAACCCCAAAATTCTATCTCAGGTTGACAAACAGGCTTATATGCTAACATGGATGACCAGCACTTTTCAAGTTTAAACTTCTCCATTGCTTTTGCCATCAAAATATCAAAGGACACTAAGAGAATATTAAAAAAAAAAATACAAAAAAATACAAAAATAAAAAAATTTGATCAGTTGGGATTTAAACTAAACAAACTATAATGGTGATTGTTTTTAGCAGAGGATCTGTAAGAATATCTGTATGGTAAATTTCATCAAGGGAAAAACTAACAAACAAGCAACCTTAGATGGATGAGTCAGAAGCCCTTGAAAATGAGATTTCTAATGGAATCACCAAATTGGCTTTGACCATAGTGTCATGAGTGTGACATTACAAGAAGAGTATTGATGCACCTATATTTGCCTTTTGCAAACATAGTAAAACCAACTGGGCACAGGGAGAGTGTTAAGGTATACAATCCACATCTATATGTTTTCAAATAAAATATAACAATATTCATATAATATAATTTTTAGATGTTCAGTATTTTCACCAGAATGGGAGAAGAGATGGGACTTGACTTTACTTATGAGGAAAACCACAATCTCATAACTGGAGCTATGTACACTGTCCTTTTCATCTGCATGGAGCTGAAGCCAGTAAAGCTGTGTGAGGACACTGGTGTTCTTCCACATGCAGCCAGTTGCAGGACAGGCACTTCACTGATCATTAGATACCTAGCACAAGCAACAAAGTGTTTTTGTTTGCAGGATTGGAACCCAAATTTATTAAACAATTTACATTTAAGGGATTTATGCTAACTACTCTGAGAATTGCATGGAATCATCTTGCTCGTGTGGTTAGCAATTCGTGATGTGGGACTTAGGAGATCCAAATTCAATTCCTGGACCTGCCATTGACTTCCTATACAATCTTGGTCACTTCACTTAATTTCTGTATATGTCAGTACCCAATTGTAACACAGGGATAATGATTGGAAGATGTTTGAATGATCCAGTTATGGGAACTATACAAATACTGCAAGAGAGTAGAAAAAAAAATTTTTATCCGAGGAACATTTTGAGATTTTAAAGTTTTTTCACTCCAGAATTGGGGCAAAAAGTTGAAATCTTGAACATTTTCATAAATTAACAATCTGAAGAAAAACAAACAGTTCAGCTCAATCAAAAATTTTCAATTTGCTTTGACTTTGTTAATAACTCTGATTACTTAAATTTCTAAGAAAAAAGTTGATGGAAAGTTTTATTTTGAAAATGTCAGCACTGGACATTTCAACAATTTCAAAACTTTTTTCCACATTTTTTTGAAATGAGAAATTTGTTGAAACTGACTCTTTCCTGCAAATAGTTTCAGTTATGACAAATCAGCAATTTCTGATGGAAAAACATTTTGTCAAAAAAAATCCCAACCATCTCTAACTAAATATCTTTACAGAGATTGTGCAAATATTAGTTCTAATTCCATGCTTGGACATTGTAGAAAATAGCAGCCATAGGTAGCCTTTTTGTGGACCTCTGATCTGTAGCCACCCATCCGTGGAATTTAAGATAGCAGGATATGTGCTCTAAATTCTACTATTGGCATAATGGACCTTACTTCTCACCACCTTCTGTCCCATGCCCTGTTCCTAGAACAGTCTTGCCCTTCTCTTACCTAGGGAATGGAGCTGCCTCAGCTATATATTTACCAGATCTTTCCAACACTTTGTAGACTAGAGAATCAACTTATTGTGTATACTTCAATCACAATTTGACTTAGTGTCAGAACATCTTGATTGGGATTTAAAAATGTCCAATCTAAATGTTTTTTTTCCAAAAAAGGAACACATTTATATCTTCTCTGTTAATCACAATTAAAGCTAATGCTCTAGTGAAAAAAAAGTTGTGAAGAATAATGATTGCTTGGTTTAATGGGAGGGAACAAATTGTATCTATTGAATTGGTGTAGCAGTGCACAGCAGGGCCCCCTTTGACTCCTGCCCTTGCTAGGTCCACAAAATCACTCTGAGATCCTGAGATTACTGACCATTGGTGCAGTTTATTCACAAGCTTGTTCTCACCACCATTTCACCATGTATAGTTAGCCCTTCACCATCTGCAGGCAGGCGGGCCAGAGGGAAGAGCTACCTCCCTGCTTCCACTCCCTGCCTTTTCCCTTTACTTCTGCTCCTCTTGGCTTCCTTTATACAGCCCTGGTCTAATTAGGCAGCAACGGCCTCTGCTTTTATACAGCCCCAGGCTAATTAGGTAGCAACTGCCTCTGCTTCCCCAATTAGGGTCAGGTTACCTCCAGACAACTCTCATTTATTCCCCTAAATGGGAGCTGGTGTGACAGAAGGCTGAATCAACCACTATTTGCCCAGCATCCTGTCACAACTGGATACACCAAAATCAATTCTGGTTAACTAGAGACATTCTAATAAAGGGGACATTTTATCTGTCACTGAGTTGGCCCCGTCAATAGCATTCAGCTATCTTTATAAGAGAGAGTTATTAGTTTTCCCCATTTTCTTACATGCACTTTGCACAGTCAAGATATTTCCCCAACTAAGAGATACCTTGCACGCTGATGATGCTTTTATCTTTCAACTACAGCACTGGCGCCTTTAGTTGAAGCTTCCTGTAAACAAAAATTTTAAAAAATATATATTTTGGGTTTGTCAAAAAGTTTTGTTCCTAATTTAACTTTTAAAATATTATATTTTATAATATGAGATTTTAAAAAACAATGAAATATAAGGTCATTTAAAAATGAAAAATGGAAATAGTCTTTCCATTCTGAAAAGAAACAGAATGTTTTGACTTTTTCTTTCCCTCTCTCTTCTTCCTAAACAAATTTTCATTAAAGTTGATATGTTTCCCTGAAATATTTTACTTTTGACTAATCAGCATTTTTGATGGAAAATTGTTCTAATGGAAAATTTCCAAACACCATTACTATAAACCACTAATGTCAGTGATCTTTGGCTCATGTCTCAAAATACTTAATTATTTCAGAGATGTTTTATGTGCTTAAATTAAATTAACATGTGCACAGAATTGTGAAATATCTTCACAATGCACTATAAAAATACAATATATGCTTATTTTACTATTATTTCATAATTCTTTTTGTGATATTCCAATAACAAAATAGAATGCTTTCTTTTTGTGATGTTTGTCTCAAAATAACCTATACTATCAATCCATGCACACTATTCCCATTGGTAAAAGTAGGAAATCTTATGAGAAAAAATCAAACATGACAACAAAGATCCACATCTGGATTGTTGAAACGTAGAAAAAACACAAATAGAAGGATTATCTTCCACAGAACAGATATTATGGACAAAGAAACAAGCATTCTAAACTACTGCTCAGACTTACATCCAGACCATTGTTACACTTGAAAACCAATAATAATGGGTGGCAGGGAGAAAGTATAATTGCTGCTTCCACAAATTCTGAATGTTTGGCCTTTCAAATACACATAGAGATATAGATTTAAAGTAATTCAGAAATATTTTCACCTGTTTTGAAACATTAACTTTTAGACCTTAATTCTCTTTCTTTCATTATATTTTTATTTTATTTATTTGAGAAGCTCTGGGAAAGATATGTTCATAATCACAACCTTCTGACGGAAAACTTAAGTAACATACCACATCACATTAGCATTAGTATGTCAATATTATTTTATTAGTGATGTGAAGCATCATATTATTAACTGCTTTCATATTAGTGAATTTAATGGTGCCCAATATGATGAGTCACTATGGTATTCAAACAGTGATAACACTGCAATAATTTAAATCCATACCAAGGATTTATGGTTTATTGCTGACAAAGTCTAATTCTCCACTTAAATTTGGCCCATAGAGTTTAGGGGGTTTTAGTGTAATGAGGAAAAAATGCTCAGGCAGGAGGAAAACTTTGTCCAAAATACTCTCCCAGAGTCTTAACCAGGGCTTTCTTATACCATTGATGAGAGTAAATATTCCCTAAGGACACACAAAACCTAGCACATAAAAGAGACTGAAACAGTAACAACCTGATAGATCATTCACATGTTCAGGAAAGCCTGGCTGATATTAATCCCTATTGTTGCATCAATTCATAATACTTCTCTCAAGCTGCATCTATCTAGGGGCAAGATGATGTAACATTTGTGCCTTTAGCCACTGGCTAGGGTTAAAGATGGAGTCATCATATCCCAGGGGAGTTCAGGAAGAATAACATGTACATCTAGGATGTAGCAGAGGTACTGTCCAGCAGGATGTATTGAACTTTGACTGTTCCATATCGCAGCATGGAGTGAGGGAGAGAGGTCATGGCCACATCTCCCCAGCCCTTTTGGATCAATGTGCCACAATGGGGATGCACCAATGGAGCACTTGACAAGCATGAGTGGCCCTTATATGAATCTGCCTTTTTTATCCCTGCACATCCTCATCTCAAAATAGCGCCTCAATACTGTACAAAACATAAAAGAATGGAGCTCATTCTTTAACACCAATTAATCAATAATGTTAATTAAAGACTAATTAAAATATCTGAGTCACCACTATCATAAAAGTGATGTAAAAAGCCATGGGCAAAATCTTTCCCTCCTCTGCAGCCTCAGAACCCCTGATCAAGCAGAACCAGCTCAGATTTTCTGAAGAATGGGTGGCAAAATCCAGGGAATCCATGAAATATAACATCACCTGAGACAGAGATGAGGTGGAATTCACTTATAAGGAATATAAAGTGCATAGGGGAGGAAGGATGACAGAGTTCTAGCCTGAAATTCAGTAGACCTAGGTTCAATTCTCTGCTCTACGTCAGGCTTCTTGGGTGATCTTGGGCAAGTCTCTCTGTGTTTCAGTATCCCATCTGTAAAATTGTGACAACAGTGCTTCCTCATGGGGTGGTATGAGGATAAATACGAACATTTTTAGGTGCTCAGATACTATGGTGATGGGGAACTGGACACAGACGTGACTAGTTCTACCCAATTACCAAGTGGAGCTCTCATATATACAAAAATACTCTACGTTGCCCAACGTCACCACACAGGATCTTTCCAAATCAAATCTAGCAAGGATAGGGATGTTAACTGTGCTACTGGCAACCCCATATGCTGCGTAATCTGGAAAAGGATTTAGGCAAACCGTTTATGGTAACAATGTGCAACACAAGCTATGTTCCTCAGTCTGCAATCTGGAGAGAAGGGTCGGCAGATCTGTGATTACACAGTCACATTAGTTATTCTTGTAAAAAGGAATGAAACTGCTGCAAGATATACTGCAACTAAAGAGCTGCAATAGTTCTTATTCAGCAATTCTACAATCTTGGTTGTGGTGATGGAAAATTCTCTTTCTTCAGCTCCTGTGAAGATACTAATCACACACCCCAGTTACCTTAGCATTCTGGGTTATAGAATTTGGCCCTATGTGAATAGCAAGATCTGTTAAGCAATTGCATCTTTGCTTCCGTCAGGTATATTGTTATTTTTTACTCTGTAGTCCTAACAGTCACAAAGAGGTAATTTCTGATGGGCACAGAGATCTCATTTAGGTCACTATCTTCCCTAGTTTAAATAAATTAACTCTTTCATAGCAAGAAAGAGGATTTCATGACATGACAAAATAGTGTAAAAGATAACTTGTAGCTGAGCTCAAGGGGATAGAAGACAAGTTTACTTACTCCTGTCTAACAGAGGACATTGAACGTAAATCATTTGTCACAGTCACATGGAAATCTCTGCCAGGGATTTTTGTGTATGCACCTTAGCCAAGTGGACTTTTTTCTTTTTTCTAGATCTATTTTTTTTAGATCTAGCATCAGTGAAAAGATTAAATAGAATCCATGCTGCAAATTATCCTGAAAGACAGAAGCAGCTCATGGTATTGTAAACACAGTGACACATTTTCCCTGTTATAAGCTTTTTATTTTGCTTATAAGCAAATCTAACTTCGTCTGTAACAAATTGATTATGAATCATTTTATTTGCTAAAATCTTGTCTGGTACTTACTTTGTTTCAGATGGAAGGGGGAACAATTGTTTGTTTATTTTCCTCTTGGTCTTTAAATGCATATGTATGGTTGCTTCCTTTTCTTTGATAAAGCTAAGACATTATTGTATGTAAAAGCAATTTTAATGTTTTGGTTTAGCTGACACTTTTCAGAAATTAGGCTTACCATATGTTAACAGTGCATTATATTTCTGATATTACATCAGTCAATCATACACCATCAGTCCCATGGGGATTGGAATAATGAGGAAAATCTTTCTAGCGGCTAAGGTCCAAATTCCTATCCTGAACAAAAACGAGCTTTGTGTAGGCTGCTTCCTGGGTTCTAAAGTGCTGTCCTCACTCCACTCTGTGGCTGAAGCTACATTGATTACAGTACTCTTTGCAGTACTTTTCTGTGCCAACCCTACATTGGAGGTTTATCTGCCGGATCTGCCTAGTCATGACTTATCCTTTCCTATTCCATTCCAATACCTATTTTATGTCTGTGGACCTGTTCTGGAGACTACTACTGCTGTGTACTCTGTGATGCTCAGGGTTTGCCCAACTTTTCTGCACCCTACCCCTCTGTGTCCAACTGAATCACATCAACTCCACTTTTAAGTAACAATGTGCTCTATTTCTGAATAATAGGTACTGTTTTCATAATTTTTGCAGCATTGAAAATTAGAAGACATGGATTTTGTTCCTGGATCTGTCACAGATATGTGGTGGGCCTTTCTTAAGTCAGTTAGGAGCAATATAATCAGAATTATCTACTCTTGCAACCTCCACTACCCCCACCCCCTTGCCTAATGATTTATTTTTCTCTTAAGGAAAAAAGGGGAAACAACACCTGTCACAGTGTTACTTATTATTGTCTCTGGAGAAGAAATACTATCCAACTGTCATACTCTTCTAGAGAGACAAGGATGGGAGGGTGAGGTTATATCTTTTATTGGACCAGCTTCTGTTGGTGAAAGATATAAACTTCTGAGCTTTCACAGAGCTCTTCCTCATGTCTAGGAAAAAGAGCTCTGTGTAAGCTCGGAAGCTTGTCTCTTTCATCAGCAAATGTTGGTCCAATAAAAAGATATTATCTCACCAACCTTGTCTCTCTAATATTCTGGGACCAAAATGGCTACAACACTGCAAATATACTCTTCTAGGTCAGTTCCATCATTAAAATTAAATACTGTGCATTATCCATGTGTTATTAGCAAAACATCCCACCTTCCATTTAGTGCAAATTTAGGCACAGATTTTGGCTTCCATTCTAGGCCTTTTAAAGGCACTGTAAAGAGACTGCAAAGCTTGTTTAATTGACTCCCAGGGAATTATCTTGGTTAAGGGGATTTCCCAAGTAGTAAATTATGTAGGACATTATATTGGCCCTACACCATCCTCCTGCATGGGACCCATGGAAATGGCCATATGTGTAATGAGTATGTGTGGCTGCAAAACATTGTGCTTTATTCTGGAGTGGCCCACAGGAGACTGTTTGAATCTCTAGTAAATTAGGGCAGCCTCTGAGGTGGCTGTAATTTACTCTCCAAAGTTGCAGTGCCTCAGAGAAGCAGGTAATAAACAAGGTCTTACTCTGTATTCAGTCCTGTGAAGAGCTGCCAAAGGGAATCACATTTGTATGACTCTGATGTCATAGAAAATGTAATCATTTTAAAGTTTGCAACTACTAGAAGAATATTTCTCCCTTTAGTTAATTCATCATAACTTTGATTCAACATGTTTCACAGTAATTTAAGGCTTCATTTCTTTGTTCTGCTATGTAATAATAGGGTTTATAATAACTTTTGTGTCCTTTGATTGTGAGTTATCAAAGCCATAAATACTTTAACTCCAACCCACCCCAATCCTATTACCATCTTGATAAAATTGACATGTCTGCTCTTGCTAAAGTAATAGAATTTCCACTTTTACCGGTAGAATGAACTTTAGAAAGTGTTTAATCAGAGATTTTGTGCTCTGGAGCACCTTCAGAACTCAACTAATTTAGAAAGTTTATATTCTGAAGTCAAAATAGCAACTTAGTTATTAAAGGCAATTATCTGTACAGAACAAAAAAAGCTTTAAAATCTGTTCCTTCCAAATCTCAAGTGGTTAATACATGACTCTGCATGAATCAGAGGGATTCATTTGATTCCCAAGCTGACCTCTTCCAGAAAATTTAATTTCTCCACCTCAAACATACTATTTTTCTCTAATACAAAAGAGCACCAACCTGAACCCTATTGTGCCCCTTTTACAATTAGTCACTCTTTTGTTATATTAATCTTTTAAAGTAAATGGAAGGATTAGTGTTTGAACACAATACAAAGTGAAGTCTGAATATGAAATAATTGTGGATGTTGTCTGTCTTTTAGTTTATATTATATTGTGCTATTGATTAGTTTTTTACTTCATTTAATCTCTGATTTTCATTTGTAACCCAAGAGTCTAGAATTAAGAGAAGTATTCTGTTTATAGACTTAATGGAGATCAGGAATATATTGTAATTACATCTGAGAACAGCAGATAAGCTTGTACACTTACCAAGTCTGATTATTTAAAGGAATTCTATGTTTAGTTTGATAACAATAATTCTGAAATGTACATTTCTAATGTAAAAGAAAACATGGGCCTATTCTGTTGTCATTTTTTCCAGAGTAACAGTTTCACATTCCATGAAGTCACTCCTGAGACTCACTGATGTAATTGAGAGCAGAATCTGTCCTCTCTCTTTTTATGGTATTTTATGATTTTTATCAAAATTGATCTGAGTAAACAATATTGAACAATAAATATTAAGATGAAATTGTATGTATGTACTAAATGTAGAGATATAGATTGTGTGTTTTAAACTTTCAATTAATTTTACAATAAACCATGAAATGTCATTACCTCCAAATTGCTACCAGTTTTATAGCTATAAAGAAGAGTTAAACAATGTGTTTGTCCATTCAGCTTTGGCCAAATTGAAGACTTACCCCACTATTTATTTAGTGTCTTGTAACCTGTACTTCCAACCAGGAAATCAATGATTAGCTACATTCAACCTTAAAATCATTTCACTGTCTTCCCATAATCTCTCTCCCAAACCCCTCCATTCTCAGTGATTTTAGCTCCTGGTGACTCATTAGTTATTAGAGTGAGATATTAGAGAGTGAGTGAGTTATTAGAGTGCCATTTGAAATCTGGACACCCAAGCTGTTTACAGATGGTAGAAGGTATTCATTTCTAGTTTTAGCATTTTTCTATATACAATAATAGCTGTTAAAATCTCATCAGAATTCAATTGGAAAAAGTAACTGAAGTAAGTGGAACTATTCATTGAGCAAGGTAAGCAGGATTTGGGCTTAGAACAGGTCTGGTATGCTGCCACCAGCCAGAATTTAGTGTCTGGCACACTTTCTGTTCCCCCAAAACCTTCCCTGGGAACCCAGACCCAAACCCCTTGGGTCTTAAAAGAAGGAGAAATTAACCATCCCCCTCCTTTCCCCCCTAGACTTTCCTATCCCTGGGTTGCCTTGAGAGGCTTCACACTGATCCAAACTCCTTGGATCTTAAAACAAGGAAAAATCAATCAGGTTCTTAAAAAGAAAGCTTTTAATTAAAGAAAGAAAACATAAAAATTATCTCTATAAAATCAGGATGGAAAATGCTTTACAGGGTACTCAGATTTATATAGACTAGAAGGACCACCCGCAGCCTTAGATTCAAAGTTACAGCAAATAGAGGTAAAAAATCCTTCCAACAAAAGAAACCTTTACAAGTTGAGAAAACAAACATAAGACTAATCCCCCTTGCCTGGCTATTACTTACAATTTTGAAACATGAAAGACTGATTCAGAAAGATAGGGAAAGCCTGGAATGATGTCCCATCCCTCTCAGTCCCCAGAGCGAACAACGAACAAAACAAAAAGCACAAGCAAAGACTTCCCTTCACCAAGATTTGAAAGTATCTTGTCCCTTTATTGGTCCTCTGGTCAGGTGTCAGACAGGTTCACTGAGCTTCTTAACCCTTTATAGGTAAAAGAGACATTAACCCTTAACCATCTGTTTATGACAGCAAGTTAAACAGGATTTGTGCTAAGAACAGAAATATCATAGAAAGTAATTTAATGCTAGTTGTTTTGAACACAGTTGGCAAGTGCTTCCGATGAGAAGATGTCGTCAGATGTTACCAAAAGGTTCAGGATTATGTGCGTAAATAAATCCAGCTAATCTGATTACATATAGAGTGGGGGCTATCCAGTTTATTGCACTCAGTGTAGCATATATGATTACCTGCCATGAGGGCAGGTGGCGTATGTGTACAGTCGCTGCAAGGAACTCCTGGCCCTCAGACACCATGTACAGACTTTGGAGGCCAGGGTGGCGGAACTGGAGGAGCTAAAAGAGGCAGAGAAGTATATTGATGAGGCTTTCCGGAATACTGTAGAATTGTCCCATCTCCGGTCAGACAGCCCCTGTGCTGTTGAGGAGGAAGAAAGGCCCAGGGAAGCAGACCAGTCAATGGGAGCAGAGGGAAACCTTCTCATAGTTGGGACCCTCCTTTCAGATGGTGCTGGGGTTGCAATAAGTCTCTCAATCACCCAAAAGATTTAAAGATTGGGGATCATTAAAGGCAGGTGTTAGTAACGGGAGATTCGATCATTAGAAACATAGATCGCTGAGTTTGTGATGACCAGGAGAACCGTATGGCAACTTGCCTACCTGGTGCGAAGGTTGCGGATCTCTTGAGGCATCTGGATAGACTTATGTGTAGTGCTGGGGAGGAGCCAGCGGTCGTGGTACCAATGACATAGGGAAGGGTAGGAGAGATGTCCGGGAAACCAAATTTAGGCTGCTAGGGAAGAGACTGAATTCCAGGACCTCTATGGTGGCATTCTCAGAAATGATCCCAATTCCACGTGCAGGGCCAGGTAGGCAAGCAGAGCTTCAGAGTCTCAATACGTGGATGAGACGGTGGCGTAGAGAGGAGGGGTATATGTTCATTAGGAACTGGGGAAACTTTTGGGATGGATGGAGCCTATACAGGAGAGATGGGCTCCACCTAGATCAAAGTGGAACCAGACTGCTAGCACTAAACATTAAAAAGGTTGTAGAGCAGTTTTTAAACTAAGACATGGGGGAAAGCTGACTGCTGCAGAGGAGCATGTGGATCAGACACAGACTTCTCTTAGGGGAGAGTAAGATGATAGAGAATCTCTAGGTTATAGTCAGGAGCAGAGGACGGAAGAGAATAATGTAAGGGCCAGATCAGATGATAAACAGTCACATAAAAAAGAATCTGGTATATCAGAAAAGGGCAGACAAATAAACAGGGACACGTTTTTAAAGTGCTTGTACTCAAATACTAGAAGTCTAAAAAATAAGATAGGTGAACTAGAGTGCCTTGTGATAAAGGAGGATATTGATATAATAGGCATCATAGAAACCTGGTGGACTGAGAGCAATCAATGGGACACAATCATTCCGGGGTATAAAATATATCAGAAGGACTGAACAGGTCATGCAGGGGGAGGAGTGGCACTATATATGAAAGAAAATGTAGATTCAAATGAAGTAAAAATCTTAAGCAAATCCACATGTTCCATAGAATCTCTATGGATAGAAATTTCATGCTCTAATAAAAATATAACATTAGGGATCTATTATCAACCACCTGACCAGGAGAGTGATAGTGATCATGAAATGCTAAGGGAAATTAGAGAGGCTATCAAGATTAAGAACCCAATAATAGTGGGGGATTTCAATTATCCCCATATTGACTGGGAACATTTCACTTCAGGATGAAATGCAGAGATAAAATTTCTCAATACTTTAAATGACTGCTTCATGGAGCAGCTGGTACGGGAACCCACAAGGGAAGAGGCAACTCTAGATTTAATCCTGAGTGGAGCGCAGGAGGTGGTCCTAGAGGTAACTATAGCAGGACCGCTTGCAAATAGTGACCATAATATAATAACATTTAACATCCCTGTGATGGGAAGAACATCTCAACAGCCCAACACTGCGGCATTTAATTTCAAAAGGGGGAACTATACAAAAATGAGAGAGTTAGTTAAACAAAAGATAAAAGGTACCATGACTAAAGTGAAATCCCTGCAAGCTGCATGGGCGCTTTTTAAAGACACCATAATAGAGGCCCAACTTCACTGTATACCCCAAATTAAGAAACATAGTAAAAGAGAGCCACCATGGCTTAACAACCATGTAAAAGAAGCAGTGAGAGATAAAAAGACTTCCTTTAAAAAGTGGAAGTCAAATCCTAGTGAGGCAAATAGAAAGGAACATAAAGACTGCCAACTTAAGTGCAAGAGTGTAATAAGAAAAGCCAAAGAGAAGTTTGATGAACAGCTAGCCAAAACTCCAAAAGTAATAACAAAATGTTTTTTAAGTACATCAGAAGCAGGAAGTCTCCTAAACAACCAGTGGGGCCCCTTGACGATCGAAATACAAAAGGAGCGCTTAAAGACGATAAAGTCATTGTGGAGAAACTAAATGGAATCTTTGCTTCAGTCTTCAAGGCTGAGGATGTTAGGGAAATTCCCAAACCTGAGCTGGCTTTTGTAGGTGACAAATCTGAGGAACGGTCACAGATTGAAGTGTCACTAGAGGAGGTTTTGGAATTAATTGATAAACTCAACATTAACATGTCATCAGGACCTGATGGCATTCACCCAAGAGTTCTGAAAGAACTCAAAAGTGAAGTTGCGAAACTATTAACTAAGGTTTGTAACCTGTCCTTTAAATCGGCTTCTGTACCCAATGACTGGAAGTTAGCTAATGTAACGCCAATATTTAAAAAGGGCTCTAGAGGTGATCCCGGCAACTACAGACAGGTAAGTCTAACTTCAGTACCTGGCAAATTAGTTGAAACGATAGTTAAGAATAAAATTGTCAGACACATAGAAAAACATAAACTGTTGAGCAATAGTCAACATGGTTTCTGTAAAGGGAAATCATGTCTTACTAATCTATTAGAGTTCTTTGAAGGGGTCAACAAACATGTAAACAAGGGGGATCCAGTGGACATAGTGTACTTAGATTTCCAGAAAGCCTTTGACAAGGTCCCTCACCAAAGGCTCTTAAGTAAATTAAGCTGTCATGGGATAAAAGGGAAGGTCTCGTCATGGATTGAGAACTGATTAAAAGACAGGGAAAAAAGGGTAGGAATTAATGGTGAATTCTCAGAATAGAGAGGGGTAATTAGTGGTGTTCCCCAAGGGTCAATCCGAGGACCAATCCTATTCAATTTATTTATAAATGATCTGGAGAAAGGGGTAAACAGTGAGGTGGCAAAGTTTGCAGATGATACTAAACTACTCAAGATAGTTAAGACCAAAGCAGATTGTGAAGAACTTCAAAAAGATCTCACAAAACTAAGTGATTGGGCAACAAAATGGCAAATGAAATTTAATGTTGATAAATGTAAAGTAATGCATATTGGAAAAAATAACCCCAACTATACATACAATATGATGGGGGATAATTAAGCTACAACGAGTCAGGAAAAAGATCTTGGAGTCATCGTGGATAGTTCTCAGAAGATGTCCACGCAGTGTGCAGAGGCAGTCAAAAAAGCAAACAGGATGTTAGGAATCATTAAAAAGGGGATAGCGAATAAGACTGAGAATATATTATTGCCCTTATATAAATCCATGGTATGCCCACATCTTGAATACTATGTACAGATATGGTCTGCTCACCTCAAAAAAGATATTCTAGCACTAGAAAAGGTTTTGAAAAGGGCAACTAAAATGATTAGGGGTTTGGAGAGGGTCCCATATGAGGAAAGATTAAAGAGGCTAGGTCTCTTCAGCTTGGAAAAGAGGAGACTAAGGGGAGATATGATAGAGGTATATAAAATCATGAGTGACATTGAGAAAGTGGATATGGAGAAGTTATTTACTTATTCTCATAACATAAGAACTAGGGGTCACCAAATGAAATTAATAGGCAGCAGGTTTAAAATAAATAAAAGGAAGTTCTTCTTCACATAGCGCACAGTCAACTTGTGGAACTCCTTACCTGAGGAGGTTGTGAAGACGAGGACTATAACAGTGTTTAAAAGAGAACTGGATAAATTCATGGTGGTGAAGTCCATAAATGGATATTAGCCAGGATAGGTAAAGAATAGTGTCCCTAGCCTCTGTTTGTCAGAGGGATGGAGATGGATAGCAGGAGAGAGATCACTTGATCATTGCCACAGGTTCACTCCCTCTGGGGCACCTGGCATTGGCAACTGTTGGTAGGCAGACACTGGGCTAGATGGACCTTTGGTCTGACCCAGTACGGCCATTCTTATGTTCTTATATTAATTTTGTTTGCTGTTAGTAATCATTTGGACATTCAAGTTTTTGTTCAATGAATGTTTCAGAAAACTTCAATGTCAGACTAGAATATTACCATATGAATATGCATGTTCATATTTCAGTTTGTATATTTGCACAACAACATATGTCTGCACTGAAAACTATAAATGTTACAATCATCCAATCAGTCAGGAGGTAGAGTAGGCAGTATCTTAAATGACCGATGATACTGTTAGAATAGGAAATGACTTGAATACAACTCACAGTGCATGAAAAATTCATATCTTGATGTTTGCTCATTAGAGTGTCAAACAATTGTGAATACTGAAACAATTAGTAAAAAGTTAATACTGTTTTCATTCAATTTGAAAACAAACAAACACAATATGCATTCATTAAATACATTGTTTGCTGTGAATAGTTCAGCCAGTTATACTTCTGAGTAACAGATACCTGAAAGAGAAACAGGTACATACACTATAGTCATGTGTAACTTACAGTTGTTGAAAAGAGTGAGTTCATCAATTTGTGTATTAAAGGGTTTCAACAAATAAAAGACTCCAAGCTACAACAACAACAACAGTAAAAAGATCATAAAATCATACGGTTAGAAGGGACTACAAGGGTAATTTAGTCTCATTTAGTCATTTAGCCAAGATGCAGAATTTGTTGTGTCTAAATCATCCAAGATAGATGGCTATCCAGCCTCTTTTTGAAAACCTCCAGTGAAGTACCTTCCAGAATTCTGTAGTCAGTTTGTTCCATTGTCCTACTGTTCTTATAGGTAGGAAGTTCTCCTGATGCTTTAATCTAAATCTACTATGCTGAAGTTTGCCACAGGGGGCAGGGCAAGAGGCAATGTGTTCAAAGGAGAAAAACTTTTCTTCATCTTTTTTTATGGCAGCCTTTCAAGTATTTGAAGATCCCTACCATGTCCCCTTAATGTCCTCTTTTCCAAACTAAACATACCCAGTTCCCTCAGTCTTTGCTCCTGTGGCTTTCATTCCATCCCTTTGATCATCATTGTTGCACTTCTGGATCCTTTCCAGGTTCTCTACATCCTTTCTACATATTGGTGACCAAAACTGGACACAGTACTCTAGCTGAGGCCCAATCAGCACCTAATTGTCACCCTGCCTAATGGTTGCAGTTACCGGTAGTTACCCCAACTCATGGTTGCAGTAGGAGGGGTAGGGGAACCAGTGCCCTCCTGCTTCACCGGGTTCTAACTCAGGGTCCTGTGAGGCCTGTCCAACATCTTCCATCTTGGAGCACAAGAAGTCAGCCTTCCTGAGTCACTTCCTATCTCCCTTTTCCCTTATAGGGACCAACTGCAGCATGCTACCTAATTTGTCCCTGTAAATTATATCTCACAGGTTGCATACCCCGCTCTGGCCCACAAGGACTGCCACTCACTGACATTCCTTTTCCCAGTCTGGATTTGGCTATGCCCTCCTCTGGAGCTCCCAGAGCAATTCCTTCTCCCTGCTCTGTCCATCCGCAACTGACCTGGCCAGCTTCCTCTTAACCCCTGCTACCAATTGGAACATGCTTTGTAAGGGCAGAGTGGTGGGGCATCCTGAGCCCAGAACTGCTCTCTAGTGCTTTGCTGTCCAGTTACACACTATCACAGATGGTTATTAATGATATTTGAAACTATAAGATAGGAAAATATAATTGAACCATAATTAATATGGTTGCTATCTAAATTATGTAATAAGTTTATGCTTTGGCAAAATATTACAAGGTAATTAAACATATCATAGATATATGTAAAGGGACTGGAACAGTCAGAGAAAGGAAATAAGAAGTGAACTGCTGATAATTCCTATTCTGCTTTAATACAACAGGAAATATGTACCCATCAAAAATGAGGTCCTGAATACTAGAAAACACACTATGAATGCTTAGTCTCATTTGTGTCACATTTCTAGAGAGAGAGAAAACAACCTTCTGTATTCACTTGGTTAGCAATTAGTCTACTGCTAATTATATCTGTTGAATTACTGAGAAAACTCTAATAGTTCTAATAACTCTATTTCCTCACAAGCCTCACTTTCTGAATGCCTGATTCCGCAAAGCTATTGAAAGACAAGAGGAGCCAGAAGAGAAATCTATCAACATTCATTTCAGAAAATATTGTTGGATCATATTTATTTATCTCTGCAGTGTTGCAACTGGAATTCTACTCATACTAACATAACTAATGTATTTTATGTACTATTTAGCATTACAAACCAAATTATGTAAAATTATGTTAGATGTTCACTTACTAAAAGATAGTTTCAGATCCCTAATTACTTCCATTCTCTAGTGTACTATTAATCATTACTATTATTTCTAATGGGCTGATACTGAGCTCAGTATTGTAGGAAGAAATAATCCAAAAAACCAGCAGCCTGGAATAGAAAAAAAAAGAGATAAATTGCTTACTTAATTGGATGCCACTAACAGCTACTTCAAACAGGCTCAAACAGTCAAAAGAACATGACCTCACACTGATCAAGACAGTACCTAGGGTTCTTGAATCCTATGCTTTTATTGCTGATGAGTCATCTAATTTGTTGGTTGCTGGACCAGAATTTTCTTACCTCAGCCCATATGATACTCTATTCAATATACAGCTAAACTCCATAAAATCAATTCTGGGAGTGAAACAGCCATTCTATTTTCCTCCAGGCTTGATGCAAAAAAAAGCTCACTTGAATAAAAATCCATCCAGTGCATTCACCTAATCTGTGACTAAAGAGACTAATTTGGATATTCTTCTACTCTATTAAATTTTAAATCCCAAATGTTTCCAGAAGACATGCTGTCTGACATGGTGATGAAGCTCACAGAACTCATCATCTTTGGAGAATTCAGCATCACTGGGGGTGACATTGCCAATATGATAGCCCAAAATCTAGATGTCACATTGTGCAGTCTCTATGGTTGTATAAAAATGTAATAATAAGTGAATATAATGTAACTAAGATATGCTTCAGGCAAAAGGTTTCTTGTAAGGTATCATTACAAAGCTTATAATCTACTAAGTGTAATCATTCTATTTATATACATGTACTACTCTTGTATCTAAATGTACCACTCTTGTATCTGAATCTAGAAATATGAAATATAAACCTGAGGGCCTATTGTAAAGTGTGGGCCATTAATGGTGCTTTGGAATCTGGATGACTCACATTAACTAGGACCATCGTCTGCAAATGGCTGTGTTTTACCTGTAAGTCTCCCTGTATACATGTGTGCTGGCAAGTGGGTAGTGAAGTCTTGCAGTGACATGTGATCATGTCACCTGAACTGGAATCCATCTTTAACCTGGTGTCTTTCCATTGAGAAGGAGTGATTGGGAACTCACAGAGGGACCAAAGGATTCCCGCCTTATGCAAAAGATATATAAAGGGGTCGAAGAGAACAAAGAGAGGGAAAAGCCATCATGAAGAATCCCCTAGTTACCACCTGAGCTCGAACAAGAGCTGTACCAGGGGAAAGAATTGTGCCCAGGTCTGGCAGGTGTCCAGTCTGAGGAAAAAACTTACTGAAGCATCTCTGAGGGTGAGATCATCTGTATTCAGTTTGATTAGACATAAATTTGAGCATTTTATTTTATTTTGCTTGGTGACTTACTTTGTTCTGTCTGTTACTACTTAGAACCATTTAAATCCTTTCTGTATTTAATGAAATCACTTATTACTTATTAATTAATTCAGAGTATGTATTAATACCTGGGGGAGCAAACAACTCTGCATCTCTCTCTATCGGTGTTATAGAGGGCGAACAATTAATGAGTTTATCCAACATAAGCTTTATACAGGATAAAACGGATTTATTTGGGTTTAGACCCCATTGGGAGTTGGGCATCTGAGTGCTAAAGACAAGCACACTTCTATGAGCTGTTATCAGGTAAATCTACAGCTTTGGGGCAGGTAATTCAGACCCTGGGTCTTTGTTGGAGCAGACGGGAGTGTCTGGCTCAGCAAGACAGGGTGCTGGAGTCCTGAATTGGTAGGGAAAACAGGAGCAGAGGCAGTCTTGGCACATCAGGTGGCAGCTCCCAAGGGGGGTTCTGTGATCTAACTCATCATATTAGGCAAATTCTCCACCTTAGGTTTCTCAAAGGACACACTGAATCCACACATACAAATATACAGTCAGTCGTTCCATAGATTGGACCTTTAGAGTGGGTGTGGATAAAAGACATGGTGGAATCATGCTTTTATTCGAGTCTGATCACTTTTTCTTCCAGATGGAAATAAAAACCTCAGTTAAACATGGCAAGGTGAGTAGAAAATCACCACCAGGGGCTGCACCCTAAGAAGACTTAGAGCCTCCTAAATTCCAAATTGTATGATCAGAAACTACCTAACCAAGAGGTCAAGCAGAAGAAGAAATGGTGAGTAATAGCAGCCACTCCCTGACTACAGCTAGATATTCTCATGGCAAAACACTCTGTCCCATCCTGAAAGGTCACCTATAGCAAAAAGCAAAAAAGATTGCAACACAGACAATAGGTTCTTGTGTGTGCACCGTTGGCTTCAGTGAAAATTTTTTCAGAGTAATCTTGGAAAATACTGGAGGATTTGATTGTTGTGGTAAAAACTACATTTCATTTTCTTTGATAATGTGGCTTATGGACAATTTCTTCATTTTTCCAGTACCACTTATCTTTGCAATTAAGATTAGAAATAGCCCAGAAGAGCCTTTTTTGAGACTTTTTTCCAGGTCTTTTATGAAATACAACTTTACAGCTCGTCATTTCAAGAATTCACAGGACTTGGACAGAATACCCTGAGAAAGTCCAGGATCTATTAGAACACTTCGGAGCTGTACTGATTATATTTGTTTAATTCATTTTAGTATTACTAAAGATATTGTATCTACATGATGACTAACAGAATAGAATTGTCAATAGATAAAAGCCAGTTTACATGAAATACTGAGGAATTTGCATATAAATAGGTTTTTATGTTTAAATCTCCTGTGGGTGAATTTGATCCAATATCCCTAAAAAATCAGAGTTCTGAAACATCTCATTTAACTGACTAAAGTTTGCCTGCTACCAAAAATAAACTGAATGGAACAGTCCTTGATTAACAAGACATTCCTTTCTAGAGAGAGTTTACAAGACTAACAAATCACAATTCAATTATATGGTTCTGTGTAAGGTATTTTCAAAATGTTAATGGTAAAATACACTCATTTCTTGTGCCACTTTGTTTTATGACATTCATACTTATTGTGTTTTCCTTTTCTTTCTCATAAACATGTTTCCATGTAAACTCCATGAGTGTTATTTTAACCAAGAAAGGCAAAATTGTACCTTTTAAACAATGCTTGATTGTAAGTCTTCTTGCTTAGAGTAGAACCTGTATCCCATATCTGCCATTATGCCAGCTAACTGTTTAAAAAATGAAATAAAAAATATAACAATCAGGCTATATTTACATCTTGCTGTAGCATTATTTTCTCCCCTATAATAAATGGATCTGCTAACTTTTCAATTATGAATTCCTATCTTTAGGGCTTTATAAACTGAACACACAAATTCACTCAGAGTTGTTTTTTTTTAAAAAAAGCAAAAACACAGCCCATTCTGAGCTGTGTATTTTATGAATACTCGAGTAAGGGCCAGTGCATAGCAACCCCATACAAGAAGGATCCCCAGAAAACACAATGCCTTCTGGAGACCCCCTGCTTATACTGGAATGGTAATAATTAATAACAGGCCTATTCAGGGTGCAGCTTATTTTCTCTGCCTCCCTGGTAGAGCTAGCCAATTCCACTGATAAGTTTGTAGGGAAAGAGAACCATAATTCCCCTTTCTTCCTGTTCCTTCATTCATTAGAATATCAGCAGTGCAGCCCTTGCAATTTCCTGATGAACTGGAACCATCTCTCTCAAGAGATAAGGGGACATCACTCATTTTAGTCTCAAAGCTACCTACATTCTGAACTAATTTGGTGTCCTCTCTATTCATTATTGAAAATTATAGCAGACATAAAAAAAATAGAGAGTTTTTAAAATATTGGCTGAAGAGCTCTCTGAAAACAACTGACATTATTTTTAATAAGCCTTGGAATATTGGAAAACTGAAAAAAGCTAGTGATATGCCAATGTTTAAAAAATGTAATGGGATAAGCTGGGTAACTGTAAGCCAGTTAGCGTCACGCTGCTCTCAACAAAAACATGGAAAGACAGATAGCCAGTAAAAAAATAAAGGTCGGCAGTATAATTAATACCAATCAATATAACTTTGTGGAAAACGTCTTGTCAAACAAATCTGATATTTGATATATTTTGTTGAGATTACAAATGTGTTTTATAAAGGTCAATATACATTGACTTCTGTAAGGCATTTGACTTAGTATAATGCAGCATTCGAATTGAAAGATATGCACTATCCAAAATCAATGAGGCACATATTCGATGGAATTAAAAATTGGCTAATTAATGGCACTCAAAAATAATTATATATGGAGACTCATCATCCAATCAAGATTTTCTAGTGGAATTTTGCAAGGATATGTTCTTGGCCTTATGCTATTTAATATCTTTATCAATGATCTGGAAAAAAATATAAAGTCTTTTGCAGATGATACAAAACTTGAAGTGGTAAATAATGATGGGTCAGCTACAGAGGATGATCTGAATTGCTTGGTAAGGTGAGTTTATTTGAACAATATGTGTTGTAATTTAGACAAAGCAAGTTATATTATCTAGAACCAAAGAATGTAGGAATAAATGTCTCTGAAAAGAGCTTGGGGGTCATGGTGGATATCCAGCTGAACATGAGCTCCCAGTGTGATGCTGTAGCTAAAAGGAGTAATGTAATCCTTGGATGTATAAGCAAAGTGATATCAAGTAGGAGTAGGGAGGTGGTATTACCTCTGTATATGGTAATGTGTATATTTGTAGTATCCATACTTCAAAAAGGTGCTGGAAATTGGAGAGGGTTCAGAAATAAGCTGAGAGAATGATTCAAGGTCTGCCTTATAGCTAGAGACTGAAGAAGTTTAATTAGATTAAGAGGTGGATTGCTCACAATTTATAACTACCCATATGGGGAGAAGATTTATGAAAACAGAAGACCTTTTAATTTAATAGACAAAGATATATGTCACAAGATCCATGGCTGAAAGCTGAAGATAGACAAATTCAGATAACAAATAAAATGGATCTTTTTTATGGTGCAGGTAATTAATGATAGGGACAACCTGCCCAGGGCAGCGGTGGATTTTCCATTATCTGAAATTTTTTTTTACTGATTTTTTTAATGCCAGTCCAACCTTTCCAAAAAATTCGTTCTAGATTAACCAGAAATTATGGACATGAAATAACTAAGTGAAAATCCATGGCCTATGTTATGCAGGAGGTCATATTAGCTGGCCTTAATAAACCCTTCTGGATTTAAAACCTGTGATCCTATTACTGTGAAGTTGAGATTGCAGAAAGAATTATGAAGATAGAAGGTATGAATGCCGTCACATTTTAAGTTACCCAAAATAAATTGTTCTTGAAGGAATGTCCATCATTATATCTTTTCCCACACATTTGCATACCAAAACTGTAATTTTGCAAGTTTAGACATATGCTTGGATTGAAGTTCTGGTAGCTCTAATATGGCCATAAAATGGGAGAATCTTTCTTGCTTTTATTCTTCTGTATTAGGGATAGTCTTAATCTAAATCCTTCTGAATCAGAATTGCAGCTTTAAATAACTGCAGCACTGGTAGTTTAGTGTATCATTTAAATTTTCCTATAATGCTCCTGTACCCTAAAATTATATTCATTTCTAAAGTGAAAATCTGAAGGTGTCCATGGAGGGTTCACTAGCTGTTTAAAACTAGAGTAGGAATGTTAGTTATTTAAGAACAAACTAGCAGTTAAAAAATGGCCTAGATGTTCAAAAATAGGAGCCTACAGGTTAGGGTTCTAACTCCATATTTAGGTACCTACCTTATTTTTAAAAGTGCTGGGTATTCAATAGCTCTCATTAACCGTAATGAGAACTGTTATGTTATCAGCATTTTGTAAGACCTGCCCACTGCAGTGTAAAAAGGAAATATATTCTTATTGCCATTTTAGAATAAATGTGTTTGTTTGTTTACTTAGGGCATTACCCGCTGGATCGACAAGCAGCGATTGACCCAGCTGGGGTCAATTTATCCCGTCTAGTCTAGAGGTGATAAATCGACTGCCGAATGCTCTCCCTTTGACTCCAGTACTCCACCAGGGCGAGAGGCGCAGGTGGAGTCGAAGGGTGAGCATCAGTCATCGACTTACCATAGTGAAGAAACCACGGTAAGTAGATATAAGTACCTCTACTCCAGCTACATTATTCACATAGCTGAAGTTGCGTAACTTAGATCGATCCCCACCGCCAGTGTAGACCAGGCTTTACTTTGCTCTTTAATGAACACAAGTATCAAAATCCAGTGCCAACAATTACCAGGAAACAGCCATAAGGCTGATCCGGGGGGGCAGGAGAGAGTGGTGTTAATTGCAGTTCTTTCCTACAGAAGGACATATAAGTAAACACATACATGAGTGTGTGTGCAACATTGTCTTCTCAGTATTGTAGATTTTTAATTCTTTTTATTTTTCACCTAATAAATATGTTGATGTCAACAGGCAACTGTGAGATTAAAATTCAACTTTTTAATTTGAAGAATATGTGTGGACACACACACACACACACACACACACACACACACACACACACACACACACACACACACACACTTTTAACTTCCTCATCATTAACTGTATGTATGTAATGCAATAAATAAAGATGGGAGATGAAATCCCCCTGACCCCTATTGTGATCATTAGGAATGTTGCCATTGATTTCAGTGGGGGTCAGGATTTCAGTTTAGATTGTAATGTAACCATAGCATGAGGCAGAGTTAAGGTTGCACATGAATTTGTTGATGTTATAAATTTGTAATTCATTCTTAAAGTTTATTATCCTACTGAGGCATAGAAGTCCATTGGTTATTCACTATGTGTCAGCAATTCTTGTCAGGCCTGACATATTCACTTCACTAATACCGTTCTCATGATGTTATGCTTATAAGAAGCATACACACACCAAAAGGTTCTGCAGCTGGATCTTGTAGTTACCAGTCCTTAGTGTTGCTCGCTCAGTTCCACTGGCCAGCTGAAACTGCACACAAGGGAGGGGAGCTGGGGCTCTCTCTAACGTGTTCGAAGCTCCAATGTTAATGCAGAACAAACCCAAAGTCCCATGGCAATACACCCTTCTTTTATAGTAATAAGTTCCCATACAAGTCTCTGGACCTTGCTGTGTCACACTGAAGCTGTTAATCATGAGGTAGTCAAGGTTGCTTCCAATCAGCATGATTTGGGTTGTTACTGGGAGTATCTGCAGCTGTTTCTTATCTTGTCCCTCTGGTTCCACTCTTTTTCTTGTTGTTGGGGTGTATGCCTCTGCTTTTGGGTTGTCAATGTGCCATCCAGTGGTTCTGATAATAAAGTTGGTGCCTCTCAACTTCTTCACTCCCTTCCTTACCATCCAGCCCAGCTGTCTTTTCTCAGTTAACTACCATACATTCTTCACTCACATACCAAACAGAAAATAAGGCAATAATTACAGCCATAAAACATCTATCATTCTAAGAACAGTCATTAAAACAATCAACAAAGAATACACTCAAAACAATTTCTTCTTACTAATTCAAGGCTACAGTTTCTTCTTACTAATTCAAAGCTAGCAAAATGGAGCGTAAAACAAACACAAAACAAAACCAAAATGAAGTATAATTTACTTGAGACAATTTCTTCCCATTAGGCTTTTGACCTACAATGAAATATACCCAAAAGGTGTCATATGATATGTAACTGGAAAACTAATGAGACTCATTGATTGTGACATACTAGGGTACAATCCAGACTAATAAATAGCTTGTCACACCTGCCCTCTAATCTGGTGTGTCCTTTACAATGTTTTGCTGCTATAGCCTCAAGCCTGGAATACTCACAAAAAGCCTCCAGCATGCAATTCACTCTCAGTTATCTCTGTGTGTGTGTGTGCTGTAGCCAGCCAACCACATCTTGGCTATTGTCAGTCTTGTTTATACCTATAGGGTGACCTCAACACACACTCTCTGTCTTAGATTTTCCCACATAAATGCATGTGCTGTAGTACTGTCCAGCCCTCTCCTGGGCAGTGCAAATTTTTATAAAGTTTGTTAGAAATAATACGCACACAACTTGCTACCCAAATGGAATTCCCAAACATTTCAATTTAAACACACTGGATTACAAGTAATGAGCCATGAAAGTCAGAAATGCTTACAAGGAAAATAAAGATGCCTAACTTAACAAACCAATTAAATTCAAAGCAAAGTTTTCACCACATGCTTTCAGCAGTCTTACTGACCAAATGTTTTATGTCAGGTCTCCTTCTCTTGGAATCCAGTGAAGGCTTCCTTTGTCTCTTCACTTCAGGTGTAATGAATGCAATGGCCAGAGAGATGGGGAAGGGGTGTCTTGGGGAGTATGCTCTTTGTAAAAGTTCAAACTCCCTTTTGAAAAATATTTCCAGCTGTGGAAATCTATGGGGAAAGATGCTCCCTGCTGCTTTTTTCTCACCTGTTTTTGCATAGTTTGTTTCCCTTCCTGATTTGTGACTCTATTTACTGCTTAAATGCAAATTAAGCAGAGCACACATTCCTTTGTTTGACACAAACCAGTTTGCCAATTTCAGGTTGGAACACATGTTCATAACACTATGCACTGATATCTTATAACTTCATATGCAATGTTGCCACACACATTTTGCCAGGACACTGACAAGCAAATTATGAGTTTTCAGATAATACCTCATGAGGCATACTTTGTGCAAAGATTATTACAATAGTATCTAGAGTGTGGACACAGGGATCCATTCTGTCACACTAATTATTAACATTCTTGTGTGATGTATCAATGGTCAACTCACAAAGTATTATACAGATATGCTATAATTATGACTAAAACATGAGTAAATCAATCATGTAAGGGGGAGCTGATAAGGTTTTTTTTTCCTAACAGAGGAATGTGGTTCAGCCTGCTTGAATGTGTCTGCCATATAAACTGAACATACCAATGACAAAAGTATATTTGCATGCTAGGCAAACAATGCCATCAGGAGAGCAAGTGGTGAAAAAGTGATCACTTAATTGCAATGGGTGATAGAGACTGTACACCAGATTGCTCTCTTGCCTCTTCAAGCCAGGTCAAAGAACTTTGAGACCTATGCCTTTCAAAGGTTTACTGGACTGTTAAAAGGGAGGTAGAGAACCCACAAGTTATCCTACACCTGAAACAGGGAAAACTAGCACCTTAGACGCTGTGAAGAATCCTGACTGAGAACAAGTCAGCTATTGCTAGAAAACGAAGACTGGTGAGGAAACAACCTTGAACATAGGTTGGAGTTTGTTAAATTAGGTCTTAGCCATTAGAAAGCATATTTTTCAGTAAATTTGTACTTCCTGTCTAAACCAGCCCAGTGCTTTGATTGAATTGAAGTGATTGTTCACTCCAGTCAAGATAACAAGCTGCTGGTTCTGCCTTTTTAAATGAACAGTAAACTTAAATTATTTCTGTCAGTGTTTCAGGAGCTGACTGGACACTCTAGAGAGATAGTTTGGGGGATATTAGGGACTGCTGGGGTGTTGGGGTCACTCTGCAAACAGTTTCTGGGCAGCAAATCCCGGGTGTGACTGCATGCATTATGCTGGCTGTTGACTTCCAGGCTGTGATCCACAGCAGCATAGAATTTAGGTACCCAGAGTTGCAGGGCAGGTGATGACACAACCCTTCACTGGCTTAGGTGAGCTCACCAAAGTGTCAGAACTACTTTTGGGTCTGACAGCAGAAGTGGGAGGTAGTGCGAGCTCAGACGGGAAGTCAACATTGCCTTCTGCTCTTCCAGCACTGCTACTGCAGATGTAAGGGGGTCCAATGTATGTGAGACCTTTGAAAATAAAGCCCATGAAATTGGCTTTTGTTTATTACTATTATAACTGAAAGGCTTTTCATGTATTTGAATTTAATTTCAAAGGTGAATTTTGAGTAAATTCTGATTGATTGGTTATTTTTGTCTCTAGCCTATGAAACCTTGTAGTGGGAAGAAGCCAAAGAAAGAAAAGTATTCAAACTCATCATTTTTCTGTAGGTTTTTACATTTGGTGCTTGCTGATGTAGACACTTGTGGTGTGTGATTAGAGGATGTTTAGTAAAAACAAAAGCTAGGAAAGTAGGTTTCCATTAGCAAAGGAAAGTGTAAGATTTTAGGAAAATCATTTTAGTCACAGATAGAGTATAATCAGATCTATTGTAGAGATAAGAGTGTGAGATCTATACACACATAATTTGGGGGCACACATCTCAGGCCAAAGAATTGTGACTTTGAGATCTTCAGTATCATTGATTAAGAAACTAAGCTTTGTCTCTTAATATTCTGACACTACAGATTTTTTAATGGCACTTGGAATCTCTCACAATGAGGATTAGAAATCAGTATTATCTCATTTGGGAACAAAGCAGATGAGGAAGGAACTGTCAATTTGATCAGATACATTAACAACTTCCAAGAAACCTGCCAAGTGGTTGAATATAGTAGTTTCTAAACAAAAGACTGTCTGTTCATTGATGCTTCTCTATGACAATGTTATGGGGAATATTTTCAAGATTTTTGAGGGCCAAAGAAGTGGATATTGTGAAAAATAATGCCATCATTTATATTATGCTTTACACCTTTTCATCCAAAATGTAACTAGAATTTGCAATTTATGCTGAGACACTAAGAAACAAGAGAATTGTATCAGACATCTGTAAAATAAAGAGTGGGGATTCTCAAAATAAATATATAGAAGAAGATTATTCTGAAACAATATTATTGGAAGCATGAGAGTTCTTAAAGCAACATATATGTAACAGGGCATGCTAACTGATACGATGACTGTTGTTGTAGCTATTAGTACACTGATCTTTGTATCCATATTAAGTAGTGGAATGACATGTCAAATACAAGCACCATCCCCACTAAAATCAGGCAAGACGTTATACAGAATCCTGCTCGTTGATATATCTGACCAAACAAAGTACCAGCTACAGTCTATCTGGGCAGCCCAAATGTCATGATGAGCAGCATGCTATTTATAGAGCCAGTCTAGCATGAGGATCATGTTTTCACTATGACTATCTTGTAATATCACCCTTGTCACTATCTTCTGTGTCATATGGTGCCAGGAAAATATATGCTTTAAATGAAGCTCTCAGAAAATGACATGTTATACAAACGGCTAAATGGGTGCATCTTTTATGGGACAACAGAATTATTTACCACTAGAGGGAGGCACTTTGCTATCAAGCTCTGGAGAGTCTCAGAGTGAAGTGGTCTTTAGGCTTCTACAGTATGGTATACCACAATGCAATGATATTAAGATGGATGAAGCATATTCTTCTAAAATTTATTTTTCTTTAATCAAAAGATTAAGCAAGAAGGAAACTTGTTGCACTTCCTCTTCCAACATTAATGTATACATTATACTTTTTCACTTGCCTCCCTAATCATGTTTTGGCATTTCCATTTCCATTTTTGTCAGGAACAAGGAAGTAGAGAGAGAAAGATGAAAGGAAATTAAAAATTATAATTTAAAAAGTTAATCTCACTCAGTTTGAGTTTTGTATCATGGCTGAAGAAGGTTCTTATCCCATCTGACCTGATTCATACATGTCTAATCATTCTGTGAGCAGGCCTTCTTTCACATTTCATTCCCAGTTCTGAAAACACATAGAACCATATATTGCACTGAATTTGCACTTGATGGCAGTAGGAGCTGAATGTAGGAGTTCAAAATAGTATCTGGTCCTAAACCTTTTTGTTTGTTTGTTTTTTATGAAAAGGGCATAAAGGAGTGTCTACATATATTTCTCCAGCAACTGAGAACTGCTCAGCTCAGGAAGGTGGGGAGCGGAGGCGCACCATGGAGCCAGTTTCCAAATTTTGTGAGCCACAATGCACTGGTTCTGACATGAATTAAGGTATGCCTATAGTGGCAGTGAGTTGCAGAGCCTGTGTTAACTGACATGGGCTTGCACTACAGGGCTAAAGATAGTAATGTAGATGTTCCTGGTCAGGTTGGAACCTGGACTCTGAGTTAGAGATCAGGCACTGTTTTAAAATATGCAAATAGTGTATGGTTTCTAAGGGGATGTACATCAGCTGAGAGTTAGAGGGGAGCAGAGCTGTGTCTTGCCCTCTTTCATCCCCCTCCTCACCTCTGACACATTATCTCACTCCCCTGATATGTCCCTACTTTGGAGTGGGTGAGGAGGCAGTTGATGCTGGACTTGGCTCTGAAAGCTTTATGTCAGCTGAGAGCTCTGTAACACTTCGCAGCTGGCTAGTTAAAGCTAGAATCTGGATCCTTTGCACAATCTGATCTGTTCAAAGAAGAAGGATCAGAGATGAGAATCTAGGCCGGTATTTATATGCTGGAAGAGTGATTGCAGACAGAAAGTAGAATACTGAATAAGCATATATTTATTTGTAAATTAATGTGTTGTATACTTTTTTCTTTTGGTTCAACTCCATTATGCTTTCCCATGGTAGGCCTTTGATGCACCTTATGTGGGCTCCCTTAAATGAATGGAGAGTATGACGTACATCTTTTATCCACAAGACTATATTAATGCTTTTTCGCTGTGTATGTGCTGAGAGTACAAGAAGCACTCAAGCTTTCATTAAAAGAAATTCAATCCCTGAGTCTTTCTAATGAACTGTAAAAACTCACTGCAATTTACATTCAAACATCACTATGCTCTCTATTCTGTAATTATATTAGTAATGATCTATCTGAAATCTTCTTAAGTATTATAGGACTTCTGCTTGCAATTATAAAAAAACAAAACAAAACAAAAACAAAACCTATGGAAAAGAGATAAAAAAGAAAAAAAGTGAGGGAGTGAGTAAGAAAGGACAGGATAAGAAAGAAGAAAGGACACAAAAATGGAAGAAAGGATTAAAGAAAAGCAAGAGTAAAAGAAATTATAGTAATATGCCAATGTGACAGAATTCCACAGTCATGTCAAAAGCAGTTTCTTGGAAGGATAAATAATAAATATCAGCAAAAATAAGGAGAACTGTGCTTCTTTTTACTGAATTAACATTTCCACATAGAGTTCCTATCTCCCAAACATAAACCTACAGTGCAAGTATTATTTATTAATTATTTATTATTATTATTATTATTATATTGTGCAAGCAGTATAAATGGCATTCTCATTTAAAATCCACATGGAGTTAAATTTAAACTGTGGCTATGAAATTGCTTCAATTTTAAGTCAAGCTCCTGGGATAGGTTTAAGATTCTAATCCTTTTTATTTTTCCCCTCTACTTTTGATGAACAATTTCTCATGTTCACTTCAATGAGCAATAATGTCAGTGTTCAAGAAACAAGCGTTTCAATTCCAAACATATCCCCAGAGATAGCATTGATATAAAAGTAATTTTTTATCCAGTTAGGCTTTGAATTGTGACTCTCTGTAGTTTTTAAATCAAAAGTTGAAAATAAATAGTTATTATGATATTTTGGCAGGTTAATGTAGTATGTCACATCACATTTGTGTTCTATGGCACTATAAACAATACACACTGCATTTCACTGTTATTTAAAATAGTTCTGGTGCTTTTTGGTATGCATTATATCGTAAGAAATGGGAGATAAACATTAACAAAATTGCCAGACTGTTTTTTTTTTTTTGGCCAATTGTAAAGTAAAATGATAAAAATGCAAAAGACAAGTATTATTTTCTGACTTCATTTTTTATGTTATAGAATGCTTTTTTCTTTCCATTTATTAAATACACAGAGAAATACTTAGCTTTATTCTAAAACAGGTTTCCTTCTTCCCCACTCCAAAACCATCCCCATGTCAGGGATTTAGAAAGTGCTTTCTCCTAATAAAAGCGTATGAGTTGTTTCATTATAAGCCCTCTGCACGCATAAGGTGAATGAACCTGAGCAAAAAGGTGTCACTCTTAATAGGTGAACAATAAAAAGATTAAGACTCTTTTGATACTATTCTTCTAACACATTACATGAATTATTCATTATGATCCATATTATTATTCCCAGTATTTGCCCCTTCTACTTAAAACCCTGTAACAATAAATAAGAAACAAAGACTTCTTGAAGATTAACAGACTATATTTTCCCAAATTATTAATCTTATTTTGTACTCTTTCATTTTCATTCTCCTAAACCTTGTCATTGTTAAAGGTTATTATTGTTGTGACAATATGCAGAGATTCAAAGTTACAGCAAGGAGTTAAGGAGGTATTGGCACAGCTAAAGGAGCAGGCAAAGAAGATCAACTTAGCTACAGTATGTTAGATAAACACGAGACATGAGAGGCTGTGATAATAATATGTGAATAAAGCTTGGTGGAAAAAGTGAAAGACAGGTCTCTACCCTGAGAGCTTACAAGGATATTAGACAGTTTCTATATTAGACATAGATATTAGACATATGTAAGGGATGGTGCACAGTGTAGGAAACTGAATATCAGCATATGATGTACACATAGGGCTAGATTCTGAAAGAAACTTGGGAGTTACAACACTCAGAGTCATTGGACCAGAGATAGAAAGCATGAGGCTGACTCTACAAAGATGTGGGAGACCCAGAATTCAGTCCCCCTGTTTCAATAACTCTTGAATTATTAACAGAGGAACAGCTTCAACAGGAGTGACTGAGGGAGACTAACATCAGAATATCCCACAGCATATTGCTTAGGGCACTCAAGATGACAGATTGCTGTTCAGATTTCTTCTCCACTTCAGGCAGAAGTGGGAGTAAGAGAGAGAGTGTGTGCATTTTTGTGTGTGTCGGCAGTGGGAGGTGCAGGGGGAAAGGAAGTGTCTCCTGATTCTCTAAGTACCTGAGCCACAGGGCTAAAAGTGAGGAGGGAGCTGTTCCTCTTTCTGCTACTCCATGAGTATAGGGAGTGGGTTTTAATCCTAATCATCTCTGTCTTCTTTTATTTAGCATGTGAATACTGAAAATATGTAACTATAATACAGTACAATCATTTCAACATAAAATATCTATATTTTAGTTCTAATAATATTCTTACAAAATCATTTCAATTCCATTAGAAGGGACCCTCATTTGTGTTATATCCAAACACTGTTCCATACAAAACCTATAAAACATTATCATTAAAAAGCTTTCACCAAGTCAAAATTTCAGAAATAAAAAAGTGAAATTGTTACTAGAAAATTGGATGAGAATATGAAGAAGAAAAAAAAAGAATCTGGTCCATTTTGCTTCTTCAACTAATAAAATGTGAAAAATAAGAAAAAGGGCAAATAATACTACTTATGGATTATATAATTATAGCTATTAAAGGAAACTTTCATATGAAATGTTAAGAGTAAAGTAAATCTAACATACAAAAAGAATAAAAAGTATTAATATATTTCACTTAATACTTTAAAGTAACCTATTCAATCAATTCCAGAAAAAAATTACTGTGGCACTGGCCCTTTCTCTAATGATGCTGGAGTTATTTACCGTAATCTCTGCAATTGACTTTGTTTCTTCAGGGCTGCAGCATGCCCTTCCTATGATTATATTCATGATTTGCAATATAAATTCAGGACACCAGACAGAGAAGGACAACATCCACTGTAATTTAGGACAAAATAAATACTAATAATTGCCAAACACATTTTGTGCTAACCAATCTTTTTTCCATGGGAAAAAAAGAAGAATGAGCTTTAACAATTAATAAAATATTTAAGGGAAGGGCAAAAAGAACATTATCCTAAAATCCACACACAAATATAGACCTTATTTATGCACAAATACAAATCAACTTTAGAGTCACATCATCACTCATGAACATATACCAATATTTTTTCAGTCTGTCATGTAGGGGTTTGTGGCTGAAATTACAGAAGAGGAGAAAATGATTTAAACTGACAGATATGTATTTTGTCTTAGGCAGAGATGGATTCTGCAAGGGCTCTCTTAAGGTACATTTCTATAATAATGTGGACCTTAGATATCTTGCTTATGAAACTAGGAGGAATAGATGTCAAAATGTAATCATGCACTGCATTTTGGGCCCAATCTGATTCTCAGTGAAGTCAATAAAAGTCTCCCATTGACATAAATTAAGGTTAGATCAGGCCCTTTGTATGGTAGTTTGTACCCCACACAGGTCCTGAATGAGTTAATGTGGGCCTGAGAGGCCTATTAACACATCTGGCAGCATCTGCAAGAGAGAAAGCCAGGCTTAATTGATGATGACGCCCCGAGCTGAAGGGGCAGGGGAGCTGATTATGAAGCCAAGAAGTTGAGTGCAGAGAGTATGTGTTTTCAGTCACTCTCTGGGAATAGAGAGGTGATGAGGAAGAAGCCCAAGGGGGACATATACTCTGGGATCCTAGCCTGAGCAGAAGAGGCTGGCAAGGAGTTGGTGAGGCATCAAGCAGCCATTGGGATGGAGGAGGATCTGGTGATGAAGCCTGAAAGATAGGCAGGATTTGGACTGCCAGGAAAGAGTAGTCCCTGGAAAGGATGGACTAAATTGTATCCTGGCTGGAGGGCTGAGTTATGGGAAGAGAGAACACAGCAGTGATGAAGTGACTGTTGACAGGGCACACCATATGGGAAAAGAGCCTCTCAGACATGTATGGCCATGAGGATGCACTCCTGCAGTGAGTGAATCCCTTCACAATTGGTGAAAATGGAAGCATGATGGTCATCCCTGATAAAAAGGGATAGTGAGGCTCCTTGGGTCAAGGAAAGGGGGGAAATTGAGCTGAAGTGCGCAGGAGCAGACTTCTCTTATGAAGGAGCATCTGCTCTCCCAAGTTGGAACACATAATTCTGCTTCAGTTAAAGGAGGTAATTAAGAAGCCAAAGTAGATCCAGGAACTTTTTTGCATAGCCTATAGAATCAAACAGATATCTGAATCTAAGGTACATATATAGCGCATATTACCACAGTATCTGAGCACCTCATAATATTTAATGTACTTATAAGAGCTGGTCAAAAGCCTGTGACAGTATTTGTGAGGAAACACACACAAAATAACATTCCCCCCCCAAAAAATGTGCTATTGAAATTTTCAAGTTTTCAATGGAAACTCAAAAATTATCAGAGGTAGACTGAAACCAAGAGGCTTTTGGCCAAAATATTTTGATGTAAAAATGAAATTTTCAATGAAAAGCAGACATTTTTTCACCAAAAATTTCACTTAATTGAAACCTCAATTTTCTATCAAACAGTTTTGATGGGAAAAAATGACTAACTATCTGTGATGAAGGGAAATATTATTATTCCCTTTTGATAGGTTTAACTCCAGCTGAGGCACAGAGAGATTTAGTGACTTTTTCTAGATCATGCAAGACATTTGTAGCAGAGTAGTGAATAGTATCAAGGTCTGGAGTACCAAGCCAGCATCCTATCCACTGGATCATCTTTTCTCTCTATCGCTATGAATTTAATAGATTGTTGTACTATTGAGTCTTTATTTTGAATCATGGTTTGGCTAGTTACCTCACACCATTGGAAATGATCATAAATTAGGATGAAATAGAAAGCACCAAACAATAATAATAATATTAACATTTTATACACTACATTAAAATTGCTCATAATTCAATTATTAACATGATATAAATTAGCCAAGTGACAGATATATCATTTTCATAACAGCTCATAAACAGAAAAGAGAACCAATGGCAACAGTAATGTTTTTAAGACAATTGTAAGTCGAATGTTAAGTTCAGGTGGAACTTGTCACTTCATTTCCTCCTTACCATAAACTTCATATCTGGCTCAAAATTATGCTCTGTTAAATGAATGACATGTCCATTAAAAACAATTTTAACGGACTGCTTTATTAGCTCCATATTGGATTTGAAAGTGAAATCAACAAGAGCTTTGCCATTGACTTCAGCGTGAGCAGGATATGACTAACAATAGTAGGGGAATCAGTAGCAACCCCTACACTTGCTTTGCCCTAACATTTTTCATTATAACTTTTTGTCTGGCCATTTCTGTTTAAGAGCTCAAATACTTATAGGATGTGTGACATGAGCTTGTAATTTAGCAGAGGGATAGTCCTGAAGTCAAGTAGGGGCCTTTTACTTTATCCATGAAAATCCATTCAGATTTGGTTAAGTATAAGCTGTTGAGATCACCATTTCAGGTTTGTTTTGCTCAGTCGAGTTTGCATAAAACCAAGATCTGTGATATGTCAGACCCATGTCTCAGCCAAACTGTTTAAGAAACCCCTCAGGCAAACTCTGTGTTCTTGGCCACTCTCAGTAAAATGCTCTAGTCCAGCATATGTAAGTTCAGTATGCTTTGCCTCCTCCTCAAATGGATGATAAGCAGAGAATAACATCCTGGGTGTTGTGTATTGTGGCTTATCTATTAAAAAAAATAGTAGAGGTTCATGCTACAGTGCTGAAGATCCAGGATTTAGACTGATGATAATGGTAGAAGGGCTTACAGTCATACATAATTGAAATTGTTGATTTTTGTTTTTCCCCTTTAAAAAGAAACTCTCACTTTGCTTTTGTCTTAGATGCTCCAGGCCTATAAAATGAACATTATAAAGCTTACGCACCTATCTTCCAGAGGAGCTGTGAGGATTAGTTAATGTTTGAGCATATAATGTTTGAGTTTATAAAGTGCTATAAAAAGCCTACCTACAGTACTCTGAAAATACAGATGTCACTCATTGGGTGCCCAGTTGTTGGGATGCACAGAATTAGTGGGTATGTTTGCAAATGTTGGCCTTAATTTTGTCCCCGTACCTTGTATCCTCATCTGTAAAATCCCTCCCAAACTCACAGGGGTGTTGCAATAATAAAATCATCAATATTTGTTAGGTGTAGATACTACAGCAATGAGTGTTCTAGAAAATCCCATAAGAAAATTCATTCTGTACTCAGTGAACATTTTGAATAGTGAACAGTAGGTAAAATATGAGTCTATGCATTGAATGATGAAATAAAAAGAAATATTTCAAATTTGCCTCATTGTCAGAGACCTGTCAACCATGTACACTGAACTGAACATAAGGTCTAGATTTAGCACTCCATTTAGGACATATTGCAGGACTCCTGATTTGAAGTCTTTTGATTTTGTAGGATTGAGCAATGAGATGTTGTATATAATAAATGGCCCAATCTTCCATATAAATTAATTTGTGTCAGGTATGTTTTCACATTCTTCATTTAAAATATCATATGAATTTCTTTCCATGACTTAAAATTAAGTATGTAGTTCTGCACAGGTGACAACAAGAAGAACCGTGTAAAGTCAAAAAGACAATCTATCTTTGTGTCTGTACAGTGCAACCTGAATAACATGAAAAGTATAAAATAAAAAAGATTACACCTTTGCAGGTTATATGTTGTTAACATCCCTGTATGGCTAATTTGATATTACTCAGACTTCTCATGCAAAGATTTGTCATTCTGTCAATTGTAGTTCAGCTGCATTGAGTGATAAAAACTAATAAATTGCCTGTTAAAGATTGGGGAAAAAACATGTTGTGATTATGTGACTGAATTTTGGAAACATGGACTAAACATTTTTGCTATTTCCTTATAGTTGTTTAAATAGAGTGATAGATGTCTCTCATTTCAGAATATTTTTGTTTCAGAAAGATTAAACAATATATCAATACTACCATCAATTATAGCATAAACTGATTGTAAACCAGCTTTGCAAGCTGAAAACTTGGCAAATATGGATTTAGATATAGAAACAAAACTGCTATCCATCTGTAATGGCACCCTATCTAAATAAATAAGGACATGCAAATAGCTGAGGGATAGTGTGAGTGAAGCTAGTTTCAGATTTTATGTTTAACATTGACTAAAATAAAATATTTTAAAAAATTGGTCAGAAAAGCATCTATGATTTCTAAAGTCTTCTGCCTTTATTGTCTATTCACATTTTAATTTAATTAAAATTCAAATCTTCAAACATAACGTGAAAAAGACTATCACCAATTATAACTAATCCTGAACAATTTCAACAGCATTTTTCTTTAAAAACTAAATAATTAAAAGTTATATTTTGTGGCTCTATATTCCACTGTGTGGAGGGGAACAGACTGGAAAAAATTATAGATATCCTGGAGAAAGCATGAAGAGAAATATGGCTCTATAGAATGCGGTACACCTGCCACAAGCTCTTCTGCAAGAAGGAAGCAAATGAATAGTGCCATGAGAACAAGGGCAAGAAATGATCAGCCAGAAAACAAGGAATTGCGGAACTGCTGTTTGGAGAGACATGTTCTCCTCAGAAAATGGTGTAATGCTTCCTCAAGCATTATTAACTTCTCTAATGTACTTAGGGTGAAATTCAACACTCTGCACAGCCAGCTCAAAGCCTAGGCACCATTTAAGTCTTCCAGTGGCTGAAGGGGGAGGTGAATACTGCTAAGGCCTCATTCTGTCTCTCTGTATAGGGGTAAATAACACTCTTTGTGAACCTCGTTGGTGGTGTCATGAGCAATACTGCCTGCTAAGGGGCAGTCACAGCATAGTCATTGAGCCATATATGCAACTCTGCTGGCAGTATTGGATGGAAGTTCAGAGGTGGACAGGAGCAGGGACACAGGGTATGATTGTGATCATCCAAGGAAGGTGGCAAAGTCCCTTTAAGATAAGTCTGTGCCTTTGGGACTCTGGGCTGCCTGGACAGTTCAAATGGCCTCAGTGTAATTTAGGCAATGTAATGAGCTGCTCCGAGTTTCAGCTGCCACGCCTTCACTCCCTATAGGCAGGTCTGCAACTCATAGCTATCACAGAATCTTTGTAGCACTCTGCACAATGACCCAAACTCTGGCCTTGCCCCACTTTATTCTCACCCCATCCCTACATTGGAGCTTGTGATGAGGCCAGTGCAGGGCAGCCTTTGAAAATAATCTTGAAGTATTTTAGTACTCAACATGAGTATGTATGAGAGAATCCAGCCAAACGTGGTTGCATTTATACAGTAATGTGTAGCTTTATTTGTAAAGGAAAATCTGAAAGCAAGACAAAGTGCCAAACAATTTATAAAACTTAAAATCTGAAATCAAAAGCAAACTCTCTAATATATACAGTAGGTATGACAGGTCTGCATAATGCCTGTCTGAGTTAGCAGCAGCATAAATAGTAAAACTATTATATAATATTATATAATAAAAATTACACACACACACACACACACACACACACACACACACACACACACACACACACACACAAAATATACTAAAATATCTCATATTCCAAGTAGTTAAAATGGACAGAATTTTCTCTGTTAGCCACATTAAGATTCAGATTTGAGTATGCTGTGTGACTAAAAATGAAGTCAACAGAATAATTGGAGCTCATTGTTTCTGGTCATTTTAGATTTTTCCTTTTATTGAGATTAAAAAAAATGCAAACATTTTGGACAACATTTTGCCTGACAGAAAAAAAGTGTTCAGAATTTCTATCAACCATCTGACATCTGGAAAAAAAAAGAAAAAAAATTAGAACTGGGCCCAGACTGGAACATCAGATCTAAACTTGAGGGAAGTTAGGATTGATATCCAAACTTCAAACTTAAGCCTCTCTCTCCAAATGCCCTGTGAACTTTAGAGGGTTTTGGAGCTGCTTCTGGATTTGAACATGGACCCTTGTCTAATAAATAGTAGTTCTTATGTATCTCACAAGGTTATTGTGTCAACTAATGTTTGCATAACACTTTGAGACCCTGAAATGTTATTATTTAAGGAAATGAACAAGCTGTTGGCAACATTAAAAGACAATGGAAATACCTCATAAATTCAGCAACTCTGTGTAATTCTTTATAAGGCCTAACACAATAATGTTCATAGCTGTTTATCTGAATCTAAAGCAGTTGTCTTCTTTTCCATTGGGTGGCTGGGATGGCAGATGGGGGGAGTGAGATTGGAGGAGAATTTTACTTCTTGTCTTAATTTCTTTAATCTGAGGGACAGCTCTCACTGCTGATCATGATCTATAATGTGGGCACCAGTGAGAATAATGCTCCAGTTTGATATAAATATGATGAGAGAAATAAGAAGGAGTTTCTACCTCACTAAGGGTATGTCTACATCTACAATTTTGCAGCGCTGGTTGTTACAGCTGTATTAGTACAGCTGTATAGGGCCAGCGCTGCAGAGTGGCCACACTTACAGCAACCAGCGCTGCAAGTGGTGTTAGATGTGGCCAAACTGCAGCGCTGTTGGGCGGCTTCAAGGGGGGTTCGGGGAACGCGAGAGCAAACCGCGGGGAAGTAGGTCTCCTTCCCTGGGTTGCTCCAGTGTTCCCCGAACCCCCCTGCAAGCAGATCTCCTTCCCCGCGGTTTGCTCTCGCGTTCCCCGAACCCTTGTGCAAGCAGGTCTCCTTCCCCGCGGTTTGCTCTTGCGTTCCCCAAACCCCCCTGCAAACCGCGGGGAAGGAGACCTGCTTGCAGGGGGGTTCGGGGAATGCGAGAGCAAACCGCGGGGAAGGAGACCTGCTTCCCCGCGGTTTGCTCTCGCGTTCCCCGAACCCCCCTGCAAACCGCGGGGAAGAAGACCCGCTTGGAGGGGGATTCGGAGAACACCGGAGCAAATCGCGGGGAAGGAGACCTGCTTGATTACCAGAGAGGTATCCTCAGGTATGCTGGGATACCTGCTTATTCCACGGAGGTCAAGAAAAGCGCTGGTAAGTGTCTACACTTGATTACCAGCGCTGGATCCTCTACACCGGAGACAAAACGGGAGTACAGCCAGCGCTGCAAACAGGGAGTTGCAGCGCTGGTGATGCCCTGCAGATGTGTACACCTCCTAAGTTGCAGCGCTGTAACCCCCTCACCAGCGCTGCAACTTTGTGATGTAGACAAGCCCTAAGTGGCATATTTTCATAGCCTTTCATGATTGGTCCAGTTTCTCCCCTTTGATATCAGTCTTCATATTTTCATTTCATTAGAAGATTTTGTAAATGTAATTTCCTATTTGACAGGTTTTTTCTTCAAATCAGTACCCTGTGAGTTGAGCTATTACTCAAGACTTCTGCTTGCACTCCTAACTGAAGTAGTCATAAAAAGCTCTTACTAACTGTACATCACCTTTCATTGTATTCAATTTATTTGAAATACTGGAGCATTTCTCAATTTATAAAATCTCCACAGATATAAACTTAAGCACTTTTTAAAAAGTTATAACTAGTCCAATAGCATTTATCATAACATGTGCACAATCATTTAAAATAAAAGCTGCTTAAACTGGCTTATAGGCTCACCTGTAAAAGCTGTTTTCCTTTTATAAATTTAAACAAATGGATGCATCAATAAATATTGTCTCCATAAACAGAGGTCTACGTCATCTCACTGCAGATCTTTTTACTTGAAATGTGAGAGCAGCAAAACTTTACTACTGGACATGTAACACAACATTGTATCTGAGACATTTTCACTCACACACGAACCTATACATACATAGGTCTATATTTATGATTTATAACTACAGCTGTGGGGATGACATTATGTTTCAATTAGAAGTCACACAGGAAAACAGCAAGGGGCAGATTACATGTGACAAACTCTTGTCCCTACAAAAGAAGCCGCAGGACAAAATGATGAACAGCTGCTTTACATATAGCTTGACAGTGGACCTGAGTTCATAGTCCACAGTTCAATCAGCAGGCCAGAGATCTGTTAAACTAGGATTCTGAAATCCACTGAGTGGCATTATAGCAGATACCCTGATGGTTGCTTTTTTTCTGTACTTGCCAACAGGGTCATGCTGTACATCTGGAATGCTAATTTCAATGCACAGAAGCTACATGAATAATGCAGCTGGAGTCAACATAGCCTAGGTTGACTTACCAGGGTGTCTACACTGCGCTGTGTTGACAGGAGAGGCTCTCCCATTGATTTACCTTACTCTTCTCAGAGAACTGGAGTACTAGGGTCGACTGGAGAGCACTCTGCAATCGATTTAGCGGGTCTTCATTAGACCCTAAATCAACACCTGCTGCATCGATTGCAGCAGTATTGATCTCCCCAGTAGTGAAAACAAGCCCTTAGACTAGAAACAGAATGTACTTATTCATGTAAGAAATGCAAAAACAGAATAAATCAAATATTATATTTCAGAGGTGATTGTGTTTGTACGCTAGAAATGTTTTGTCCTTTATACCATAGGATGGTCAGATTTGGTTTCTATTTCAAATGACTGATTGTGTGAATGTGCTTTGAATTAGAATAGAATTTGGTTTATAGATGATTTTTCAGATTAAGATATTCCAAAATATTTTCCAGACCAATGAATTAAAACTGGAACCATACCATGACAATAGTTCTCATACAACATTTAGTAATAGAATTCGTTTTACTCTGAGAGGGAATAATGTTGACCTGGTTATTGAGCTTTTTGAAAAGTTCCATTAGATCTTTTAGCTTTCGTCAGTCTCTGGTGGCTATCCAGGCAGAAGAGACCTTGCTATGATGACTCAGCATTATTGATCTGAAGGAGCAACCATCTAGTACATGACAACATTGAGTTTTGAGCTTAAGTCCTAATATGGGAGCTCTAGACCCCTAGATTTTAATCTTAATATCACATGCAGGGCATGCTACATATGCAGTTGAATAAATGTTAAAGATTTGTGAGGGTATGTGGCTAAGGTTCACTTTATGCCACTTGTTAATTTGAATGTGTAGTTGAAAATCAGATCTGTGTTTAAGGCTTTTTCTCAGTATATGTAATACAACATATGAATAAAATAAAAACTGGTACATAATGATAAAGAAGGGCTTCAGGATTTGTGCACTCCAAATAAAGTATTTTAAAGTACTGGGATTTGAAATCTTTGTTGGACATGATAGCTGAGATTCTCAAAGTCACCATAGAGGATTTAGCTGCAGAACTCCCATTCATTTCAGTGGGAATTGTGTGTCTTAGTACTCTAAAGCACCTTGGCAAATCTCAACTTCAATGCAAAATTCAGACAAAGTCAAAGGAGTTACATTCACCTGATACAGATCTGAATTCAGTCCTAAGATTCTCTCTTATTCTTTAATATGCAACCGTCTATGTAAAATTGATTAGATTGCTCTCCTTTTCAAATCACTTGAAGTTCTGTGGTTATTTTTTGTGGTTAAATGATGTTCTGGGTTTCAGCTTCTAGGTCCAACACCCTAAATTTTCACTAGGTCAGTAAGTAGTCAATCTACTTTTCATCTTAAAATTGCCTATCATTTATGCATGCTACATAATAAAGTTCCATCTGGAATTCTTGCCTCTCTGTTTGACTATTCAGGCAGTCTCTATAGGACAGGCTAGGTTCCCTTCCCTTTTCCTGATGAAGGAATTTCTTCTTTTTCCATGTACCTGTAGCATACAGATAACATCTCAGATAAATAAAAGGGTTTTTCCCTGCTTCAGCTGACTGCTTCAAATGCTTGTTATTTAACAGAGGCTCCTTTCCCGACATGAATTCTGGTTAGAGAAGGGAGTAGAGCAGGGTAACTGCAAGAGACGAATTAAGGGGGGAGAAAAAGACAGTGAATGGGAAGTTTGGTTAAGCTGTTCCATTGCTTGCTGCACCAATGGTACAATTACTAGATTTCATTAGGATCCCTGCTGAATAGATGATGGATTTTCTTGCTCATCGTTTTGATTAGAGGTGGTTGGAATTTTTCCAGTGGAACATTTTTCCATTAAAAAAAAAAAGCCAATTCATTGAAAGCTAAATGTTTTGTGGAAACATGCCAATTTTGACAAAATTTCATTTAAAAATAAACAAACAATGAACTTAAGTGTTCTGTTTCAACCTTTTGGAATGGAATGTTTTGATTTTCAATCGGAAAAAGGCTTTTTGTTTCAATTATTAATAGCTAATATAACATTATATTATATATAACATACACAAGTCTAAATCAAAACAAAACATTTCCATCAGCCAGAAGCAAACTTTTTTTAAAAAAAAATTTGTTCCATCAGCAATTGTGATTATTTTGTTTTCTTTTCAGTCCACTAATTTGAAAAAAAAAATCATGGAATTTCTTACTAAATAGAAAATCTGGTCTCTGCTCATCTCTAATTTTGACCAATGTAAAAGTAATTTCTTAATTAACACTGCTGGAATTAGTAGTAACTTTCCCCCTTTCTTTAGTTCTTTATGATATTATTATTATTATTATTATTACTACTCTTCTCTTTTTCTGCTCTGCGGGTAAATTCTGAACAAGGGGCTTGTTTGACTTATTATATGTCCAAATAATGTTTTCCCCTTGTTCACGTGTTTTCTATTGCTTGTTGTAGTAACCATGTGTGAGTTTTTATCGACATGGTTTCAAAATAGAGTCAACACAGAATTAGCCATTGAAATCTATGCTGAAGTCTAATCTATGGGCAGTAAGTGCCTTCTCATGGGAGTTCTCTCAGTGGTCTCTCTCTTTCTATTGTTTCTTTTATGGGAGAAAAATCTTGGGGTTCTTTTATAGGATAAATATCTATTAAAGCTTCTTAACATTGGGATTCCTTCCTAGACCCCTTTCTATTCAGCTTCTCAAGAACTCAGTTCAACTCCAGAATGTGTCACTCAGGTATCTTTAGCATGGCATTGCTGTATGCCACTGAGTTAACCAGACTCAAATGCAGGGCACATCACAGATCCAAAGTTATACAGAAACCCTCTCCCTTTATATATATTTACACATCTTATTGCACATAATAGATATTGCATAACTCATTCAGGGATTGGCTACTGGTTACTTTGTAGGAACCAATCACTATGGTCTGTCCACATACTGCCCATGTTCAACCTACTCTTTATATTCCTGACTTATCTTGTCTATTAATATTTTATTCTTTTTAAGTGGTTCCCTCTCCTTATCTTTGCTAGTTCAGACATTCTACATTCTGTCTCTTAACTCACTGACCCATTTACCCATCTTAATTAACCCAAACACTGTGTTTTCAACCTACTGATCTATTTACCTCTCTAATCCTGTTTTCCAAGAAATGCCTCACCAATTTTTTATTATACATGTCAATCCAGGCCTACATTTAAGTATAGAATTGATAGCTATAACATTAATAGGGGAGATTTGAGTCTGTGTTAGAGGAATTTACTCTACTAGTTGCAAAATTAAAGGTAAATTTGAAGACAAAAGGGGATGTTCAGGTCATGGAGCACACAATATGAAGCTCTAGCAGACATCATTACAACATCAACATTTGTCAATTGTTACTATGGTTACAATCAGGCTGACAAATGCCAAATTTATGGTGAACATTGTATAAAATCTGAGGAATAAATTGTCTCTAATCCTTGAATGGACATCAGGGCCTGGGACAAGATTAGAATCTAGAATATGACCAGGTTACTCTTTGACACTAAGTTTGAGTCACTTGCACCAGAGGATGAAGTGTTCCATATCCTTTTAAGTCCAGCTGTTCATGGAGGATAAGCACAATCTTAAAAAAATTATACTCAGCTGGGATGAAGAATGACTGGCAAGTAAAATATATGGGAATAGGTGGCATTTTCAGTCCTAGTCCAAATAAAGTCTACACAAGCTGTATAAAATCACCCTTTGTGACTGAATTTAGTGAAAAGTCTAACAAATGGAATATAAACTTCAGTCCATCTTTCTGTCCAAGTCTGGCTGTTCCTAGGTTTTTCTGTCTACAGAACCGTCCTGTCTCTTCCACTAGTTCTCTCTGAACAGATAGTATCAAACTTACTTAACCTGATAGCATTAACAAGCCACCACTGCCACAATGGATCACCGGAATCAACTCAGTGGCTTTTTATAGGGTTCTGAAAATGAACACCTACTAACAGAATAGATAAATAAATGACCCTTGCATCTTTATATGGAATCTTGTCCCTCTGATAGCAAAGTAGTTAGATGTTTTTGTTTTCCGCTCCCCTCATTTTCTTCATCCTGGAAAATAATGGGTGAATAGATTTTGAGTATAGCTGGTACATTGTCAGGTAAATGTTGCATGGCTGGGTTAGTGGTTAGGGGGAAATCCTTAAAAAAAACAATTATTAGTTCTTTTTGTACCTCTGAAGAGTGAAGATAATTCATGCTCAAAATGAGATTTAAATTAGAGGTTATTTATGGAACAAAGTCTTTTTATGTTCTAGGACATCTCTAGTTTAGATCCATTGTTAATAAATGGATATGATTAAAATTAATTATATCTCCATCTGTAAAAATTGGGGTAATGACATTGCCCTCCTTTGTAAACCACTTTGAGATCTGATAAAGACAACCACTGCATAAGAGCAAGGTATTATTACTATCTCTCGGTATAACATCATGGAGACATTTGAAAAAAACAAATAGTCTTCACAACATACAGGTCTTTAAGCATGAAAAGGGAAAGGCTACTGTCTAAAATGTATCCCTATGAATACCCAATAAATTCTGACCAGAAATGGATTGAATCCATAGGTTTGAGTAGTCAGAGTTTTGTTAAACCCTCTGTAGAATTCCTCCATTTTAGGTATTCGGATGCTCTCATTTTCCTTGGACCTTCCATAAAATTTTTGTTATCCTAAGAGCACTGTCTTCTAGAGGTCACTGATCAAGTCATATTGCACTCCTAATGTATTCTTGAGCTGCTCAATGTACCCTTAAGTATCACTCCAAGTGCTCCAATGACCACTGGGATTGTCTTTGTTCCTATTTTCCATAATTGTTCTACTTCATGGCAGAGTTGATCATATTTTGCTATCCTCTCTTGTTTCTTTTTTTATGTTTCCACCTGCTGGTATAACAAGGTCAATTAACATTTCCAAAGCTATACATCATTTGGTCTATGACAAATATCAGAGCCCATACCATCTTAGCCTCTTTATTTTCATTGGTTGTAATACCAGTAGTTTTAAATCCCTGCTTGCCACAGAGGCTCTATTTGGTGCTGCCATTGAGTCTGTTAATATATTGTCTCCCAGCCAGGTACACAACACATACTCTACCATCTCTTCCTTTTCAAAACACATTCTTCAGTTCAGGGAGCAGTTCTGTTGGTCAGTTTTATTTTTCACGTAATTAAGCTTTATGGTCTGCTTTTGTGCATAATACTCATAATGAGGATCTCTGTCTGTCTTTTGAAGTATCATTCTACAAGCCATAAATTTGTTAATCTTTGGTAACAAGTGGGTTCAGTCTCTCTCCACCACTATTTATTCACTGATTTCTGGGTAAATCTTTCAAGTCTTTCAAGTCTTTCCTTCACAATTTGCCTTATTGGGCTGTGATGCATGCTTGGATATAACTTCTTGTTACGACCCGATGATCTTTTACTCTGGCTGACTTTATATATTTTTCATTTTCAATTGTTTCCTCCTCAGATAGCAGACCTTTCCATCAATCAGAGTATCCAATGTACATCCTGTCTGTGTCTTGACTGATATTCATTACTTTATGAATGACCAGAAGCTTGTTTTTTTTTCTCCTGCTCATTAAACTTGATCACACCAGGAATGTACAATACTGTTGGTACTGCTCACATATTAATGGCTCAGATCAAATTCTTTTAGTTGAATTTTGTCCTTAGAGTAGTTCTTATTCTTCTATAATATTCTTTCCTCACTTCTTTGACTACCTTCTGTTGTAGTGCTAACAGTTTCCTGATTCCAAGATATTCGAAGAGGCCATGATGTGATATATCTCGAATTTGAATGCCATTTGATTGTACCAGTTTGCTTCTCTTTACTGATGTCACCACACATTTAGACAAGCCAATCCACTTTTATATCTTCACCAAACTTATCTACATATTACCAATCTCTGTATCTCCTTTTGTGACCATCTACATAGTTTCAGATATTCCATGTATAACAAAAGGCTAACTGGTTGTTGCTCTTTGCTCATATGATAACCATAATTTACTTCCCAGAGCATCCATATCAGTGGCAGCGTTGCTATCACAAACAGCTCTGGTGATAAGGGATCATCTTCAAAGATTCCTCTTAATTTGGACAGTGTCAGTGAGAGTCCCTTCCTGATAGAGTTGAGTTTTCCAATTAACCTTAAATTTCTGCACAAAGGAAATGATTTGGGTGAATGCTATACATTGTCAATGTATTGGTGATCCTTGAATGTGGGATGCTGTATGTGCTTTGGTAGTCTATCCACACCATCTCTAAAGCTCTGGTTTTTTGTTTTGCATCTTCTGTGAGACTTCTGTTCAGCCTGAAATAGTCCTTTGAGGTTTATTGAGCAGTCTCTTTTGCTCAGAAGGCAGCATTCCATTGCAAGGGAACACTCTCCATCTTTCCTTCACCAGAATTGCCATTAAAAGTTTCCACATAGTTGGTAAACATATGATCAATATATAACTCATTGGATCACTACAGTCTTCCTTCTCTTTTTCCCCCTATAAAATCACCACATCTGGTCACCCTAATCCATCTTGAACATCCGTTCTTCAAACACTGATTAAGTTGTTCAAGTAAACAATCATGGAGAGTTGTTAGATATTTATTCTCCAGGCACTTTAAAATTTTTCATTCTTCTCAGTACTTGATCTATTTCTCTCTTTGATATTCTTGTGTATTCCTCTATTTGTTTTAATTTTTTCCTTATACATTTTCATTTAGTCTACTGTTTGACTATGTTGAATATCCTCAGACCAGATTTCCTCCCAGTAGCACCAAATTCTTTCACGTTATTTATTAGCTTTGCTTTTTCCTCTGCTTTTAACATTGATCTGATCAAAGAATCTCTTAGGATTTCATGAACAATCTTTTGTCTTGATAGTGACAGCTTTGTGCTGAATATCTTTCAAGCCCAAGACTCAGCATTGCTTGTTTACATTGCTCCTTCACAATTCTCACATCCTTTTCATGCAAGTGATATTTTATCCCCAGGGCCTGTTCATTTCTGTTTTCTCTTCAAATGATTTTTTCTCAAATTCATCCAATACACTGATATCTCAACAAAAGAAGATTAATATTCTGCTTTAAACTTCATATCCATTAAGGTTTAATATATAGGGAGTTTTTCAATGGTTCACATCTGCTAGCTTGATGTTAAGCCATTTATATTATTCTACTGGCTAATACTTGTCATCTTATATTTTCCTTTAATGCTTCTTTCAAAGCTTGCACCATACAATTAAATCTTTGCTGGTCTATAGATTTCATACTTTGAGCATCAACCAGCACTACTGTCTCTTACACCCTGCATTATCTCTATTAGCAAGTCATTTTTATTTCCTGTACTTGCTTCAGGTTTTGTTTCACTCATATTCTCTCTTAATATTTCTTCCATTTGTGGCTCATATTTATCCTGTATCATTCCATCCCACTGCTGAAGAAAGATAGGAAGGAACCACTCTGGCTTAACTAGGAGATTTTCAATGACCTGAAACTCAAAGAAGAGTCCTACAAAAAGCGGGAACTAGGTCAAATTAGGATGAAAGTAAACAAATAACACAAGTATGTAAAGACAAAATTAGAAAGCTCATAGCACAAAATGCTCTTAAACTAGCTAGAGACATAAAGGGTAACAATAAAACATCCTACAAATACATTAGAAGCAAAAGGAAGACCAAGGACTAGGTATTCCCGTTACTCAATGAAGCGGGGCTAGGGGGAATAAGTTAAAAATATGTAGAGAAGTTAGATTTCACCAGGGCCTCATGAAATACATCCTAAAATACTTAAGGAACTGGCTAAGGAGATATCTGAGCCATTAGCTATTATCTTTGAAAAGTCATGGAAGATGGGAGAGATTCCAGAGGACTGGAAAAGGGCAAATTTTATGCCAATCTATAAAAAAAGAGAAATAAGGACAACCCATGGAACTGCAGACCAGTTAGCTTATTTTCAGCACCCAGAAAGATAATGACGCAAATGATTAAGCAATAAATTTGCAAACAAATAGAAGATAATAAGGTTATACTTAACAGTCAGTATGGATTTGTCAAGAACAAATGGCAAACCTGGTAGCTTTCTTTGACAGGGTACTGAGACTTGTGGATAGTGCAGAAGTGGTAGATGTAGTATATCTTGACTGATACTTGATACTGTTTTGCATGACTTTCTCATAAACAAACTGGGGAAATATAACCAAGATGGAGGTACTGTTAAGTGGATGCCTAATTGGTTAGAAAACCATTCCCAGACTAATGGACTTCATTAATAAAGAAATAAAGCAGGGTAATATAATTTATGCTAATCGGAATAAATTATCAGCATAAATTTTTGGAAAATAGATTTAGTCTAACTTCACACCTTTTTTAAAATGAATTTACAAGTTTGGTTGATTAAAATGTAGTAGTGTTTATAATATAATAAAATATGGAGATATACCTATCTCATAGAACTCAAAGGGACCCTGACAGGTCATTGAGTCCAGTCCCCTGCCTTCACTAGCAGGACCAAATACTGATTTTGACCCAGATCCCTAAAATGTCCCCTCCTCAAGGATTGAATGCACAATCCTAGGTTTAGCAGGTCAATGCTGTAGCCACTGAGCTATCCCTCCCCCCAATGTTATATGCTTAGAATACTGCAGGTGCTTGATTTGGTACTGCATAACATTTTGATTAAAAAAGTAGAATAATATTAAATTAACATTGCACACATTTAATGGATTAAAAGCTGGCTAACTAATAGGTCTCAAAATGTAATTGCAAACTGGGAATCATCACTGACTGGGTGTATTTCTAGGGGGGCCTGCAGTAATCAGTTCTTGGCCTTACATTTGTCAATGACCTGGAATAAAACATAAAATAATTATTGATGAAGTTTGTAGATGATACAAAAAATTATGATCAGGACAAGTCACTGGTATGGAGCAATCTGGATCACTTAGTAAACTGAGCACAAGAGACAATATGTATTTTAATATGGCTAAATGTAAATTTATAAAACTATGAACAAAGCATGTAGGTCATACTTACAGGATGGGGGAATCCATCCTGAGAAGCAATGATTAAAAAAGATTGGGGGTCATGGTGAATAATCCAATTAACATGAGCTCCCAATGTAACATTGTGGCCATAAGGGTTAATCCCATCCTTGAATGAATAAACAGGGGAATCTCAAAAAGGAGTATAAAGGTTTTTACCTCTTTATTTGGCACAAGTGCTATTACTTCTGGAATACTTTTTTCCAGTTCTGGTGTCCACAACTCAAGAAGTGTGTTGAAAAACTGGAGAGGGTTCAGAGAAGAGCCATGAGAATAATTAAAGAATTAGAAAACATTACTTAACTGACTCAAGGAGCTCAGTCTATTTAGCTTAATAAAAGGATGACTTGATTCATTCTAAAAGTACCTACATGGGATACAAATATTTGATAATGGGCTCTTCAATCCAGATGACAAAGGTGTAATATGTACCAATGGCTAGAAGCTGAAGCTAGAGAAATTCAGACTGGAAAGAAGGTGTAAGTTTATACAGTCAGGGTAATTAACCATTGGAACAATATTGTTGGTTATGGTGGATGTTCCATCATTGGCAATTTTAAAATCAAGATTGGATGTTTGGGATTTTTTTTGAAAGATTTATTCTAGGAATAATTTTGGGGAAGTTCTGTAGCCTGTGTTATGCAGGAAATCAGACTAACTGAGCACAGTGGTCCTTTCAGGCCTTGGAATCGGAATTTGTTTGTAAGGTGAGATAGATGATTTCGTATAGGTGTTCTTAATAACAATAAAGAGTTGCTTGGGTCCCATTGCAATTTTCCAACAAAACTCAGAATCGGATAGTCTCGAAAGAACATTCTCAGTCAATTAATACTTAAAGGTCTACATGCTCCTATTACAATCACAGTGTATAACTGACAATGCCTACAATTTTGATGATTTAATATGTAGCCAGTCAAAAAGAAAATGTTGTATTTTTGGCTTAGATTTATTAAGCATGAAATATTAACTTGAACTTTGAAATAAGAAAAGCAGCACTAATTTTTATTAACATATTTTTTGTCCTTAGCTGGATCAAATGGTAGTATTGTGGTTATTGTTACAACACCCAGATTGCTAAGTAATCAGGACTAATCAAGTAATTTAAGTTCAGCATGTGACTAGATGTTTTGCTGGATCAGGGCCTATGCGGGTTTTGTTTCTTTTAATGGCGTATGAATATAGGAATTACAGGTTTCTGTTGAGACTGGTATTTGCAGGAACCTTGTAGTTCAGGTAGTAAAGCTCTGTACTATGGTGCTGAAAGTATCATTTGCTATCCCTGATAATGGCATGTGGAGAGGACAGGCAGGTGAATGGAATAAAATCCCTAATTTAGTGAGCTAAAATCCTCTAGTGAGTCTTCCCAAACCACATGCCATTCTCACAGGCTTAATTCTGGATCTTTTATGTAATTGACATATATGTTGAACGGTATGTAGGTATACACTGCCTTTTCTTTAGTATGTTCCATTTATCCTACCTTGGGAGTAGGTGTTTCCCAAGGGTATAGGCCCAACCATTGATATAAGTAAATCCATGTATTTATAGCTTTATACTGGTTACAGCCAGCAGAATTTTCAGAAATTTTTATGATCCATTGCTAACTTTGAGCACTCAGCAGCTGATCTTCCAGTGATCTGCCACACACTACACCTCTATCCATCTCTTTTCTGGTCACCCCCTACTATAATGACCTTCCACCATAGCTTTTCACCAGTAGCAATCACCAATTCTATAGATTTGCAGCACCCACCAGAGCTGTTAGCACCAACCTTACCCACTTTCCTCTATCACTTTAGTAAGAATTTGACCTACTGAATAGGATGGGCAATACTCAAGTTAGTTTAGGTGTTTTCAGCTTAATTTACAAAATCTGACTCCAAGCTCCAGAAGAAGTAGTGTAAGGTAGTCTTTAAAATACATTATAAAAATGTGCATGTTGAAGTACAAAATCTGTTTGTCCACACATACCACACAATGAAAAAACTAGTGAAAATTAGCTGTAAAAAAAATAAATTACCTGTCAGGCCAAATAAAGTTTTGTAAGGCTGTTTAAGAAATTTCCAGTTGCAATGTGGGAGTCTATGTAATATCCATAATAGAGCTAATTAAGAGGTCCTAGAAGCTGGTAGTCTATAATACCGTGCACTGAGGGTCACTGATCAGCCAGTGTGAATTGTTCTGATGATACAATGAATGCTTCTATCTTCTGTTTAATTATAAACCAGTGCTGGCTTTACAGTTGTAGTACAATGGAAAGCTTAACATCTCTATCTTGATTATGTAGTTTAGTTTTTAACTTTTAAAAAACTTCACTTAGTAACAAATGTCTAGTTCACTGCTGAACTTTAAACACAAGTTAGTGGCTACGCTGGGATCTTGATATTTTAGACTATTGTTTCTGAAAAGAAAGAAAAAAATAGGAAATGAAAGTGGCCTGTTTCAGCAGTCACAGTGGGTTTGACTTTGATAAAACAACAAAGATTATTTATGACAAATGATTACAAGAGATTTTGGAAGCAAATAACAAAAGGAAAGCAGGAAAAGACCTGTAGTTAGTCCCAACTGTTCACTCTACCGAAAGACCTCTAGCACTAATAAAGCCTGGGAGAACTGAGTAATGTTAAGAAATCATTATTCACCTAAGAAAAATGTCTGTTAGCTGAAAGACAGTTTCAAGACCATAGACCACACCCAAGTGAAAACAACAACACATCCAAGGACTAAAAATGCAGATAAAACTGTGTTTCTATGAATGAACTTGGCACTCAATTAAAATAACAGATGGGAGATCAATGATCAATTACCGACATGAAGCTGCACAGTGAGCTACTGAGTGCAAGCTTTGGGGAAATTTGTGTTAAGCATGAACTCTGAACACTGAAAATAATTTTGAAATGAAAAAAAATATATATATATATATATCCTCTGAACCTCTCTGAGCTCTGGATGGCAGATCAAGGTTTCTGTCTGAAGGGAACAGTATATGTGATATCATAAGATCACAGAAAAGACAGTAAGCAAAAGCAATGGAAAAATAAACAACCCTCCCCCCCAAAAAAAAGACAAACAAAACCCCCACGTTTGCTTTTACTATTTGATTAGAAAGTTTTCCAACACCAAGCTCCTGGTTTAACACATATCAGTACAAACAATGTTCATTATGTGAATGTATATATTTAGAGAGCCTGTAGGATCAGGTGTTGAAATAAGATGATGACTAGGACTCTGTAAATTGATACCAGTCAGCTGTGTGTTCTTCGGAAACCTGGGTATAGTATCCAGCCTGTCTGACTCATAAAAGATACCCCCCATCCCTCACCAGCCTCTGCTTAAACCAAAACCTATCAGAGAGCAGTGAAAGGCATTGGGAGACACACCTAGACCCCTCCTGACAAGAATGACAAGATTAAGACGTCTCCATTAGCATACAGAATGAAGACGACAGGTAACTCCCCTAGCCTCATCTGCATGAAAGATGAGACAGGGTGACATCTCAATTTGCATACAGAATGGAGAACAGAGAACCGCACTGAACTCTGGGTCCAGAAAAAGCAGGGAAGCACAGCATCATGGGAATCTCTGCTCCAGATGCTAATGAACCTATGCCTGCACACACCCAGCTCAGCAATTATCAGACCAATTCTAGTAATAAATCCTTCACTGATATCCAAAATACGGAGGCAGCCTAGTTGCATTGTGAGCTCCCTGGAAGAAAACATCACCCAAGAGTGATCAGCTCCTATGGTCTAGCCTAAAGAAAATCCTTGAGTCATCAGCTTACCTATAAACAAATCTATTGTTCTCCTTTGAACCACTGTATTTTCTCTATGAAAATCCCTACTCACCCTCCAGTCTGGCTTCTGATGCTTAGATACAAACTATACATCAGTTCCTCTGGGACTCCATATTCTCCCGACTGATCATGCTGGGGATTCTGCCTGTCTCCTACCCTCAGGATTCTGAGCTAGCACCATCACCTGGGAACCCTGACCAGTTCAAGCTTCAGGGAATGGTGAGATCCCCTTCTCTCTCTCTCTCTCTTTCTACCTTAGGTATTAACCTTTAATAATGTATGTTATGTTGGTTTAGCCCTCTTTGTGTAGTTCTCACTATTAACCATAAAAGTTATTTATTGAATAAGTTGAGTATCAGAGGAATAGCCGTTTTAGTCTGGATCCGTAAAAAGCAACAATGAGTCTTGTGGCACCTCAAAGACTAACAGAGGTATTGGAATACCCACTTCGTCAGACGCATGCATCTTTCACACAAAAGCTTGTGCTCCAATACTCTGTTAGTCTTTAAGGTGCCACAGGACTCATTGTTGCTTTTCATGGTTAAGTTGGTCGCTTCTCTCTCTCTTGCTGAACTTTATTCTTTTGTGTTTTTAGCTTCCCCCATTCACTGTACAGCAACACTTCTTTTACCTAAGCTAAAGATCCCTGCAGTGCCCAAAATACCGTGGGGTTTGCTCATCAAGTAGGTTACTGCCAGTGCAATTGTGGTGTGAGAGTGGGGATTGGGACGTGCTGAATCTGGGACGCATAAGGATAACCGCTTGAAAGTGCTGCTTGACCCAGTCCATGGAGCCCAGGGGCATATAAGGAAAGGCAGCTTGAAAGTGCTGCTTCCTCCATCCCAGTGAGTCCGGAGACATATAAGGGGTCAGCCTGACAGTGCTGATTGACCTCGTCTGCTCAGACTTGCTTTGATAGTGTGTGTGTGCACGCGCACGCTCATCTGGTTCTGGGGCTGGTGGAATGCAGCCTGGGAAGCCTGGGTCCTGCAGGATAGCTCCATTGGGAGGGGACTTGCAGAAGGGAGAAGTAGAACTCCATATGAAAGCACAAGTGACACAAGTAGTACATTGACAGAATTACAGTACGATCCCGGCCCCCCTTCCCAGAAGAGTAACCCGAATAAATGAGCATATGCCAAAGTAACGGGCAAATCTTGTAACAAAACACTACAGATAAATAGACAGAGAGATAGATTACACAGAACAGTGGATTATCTGCAATAATTGGAAACCTAGCAGAGTTATCACCCAAGTATTGCTCTCAAACATTGCTTCTCAGAAACACTCACGAGACGATTTGTCTAACAGTGACTGTACAGACAATTCTTTTCTGCCAATCATCCACCTTCCTAAATCCATTCCATGGCAAATTAGAGACAGTAAAAAATTATACAGAATTCTATAATTAATATAAATTGTGAATATGCTAGACTATATATAGTAATGGTGAGTTGTAATTATGTAATCAAAATGGAAATAAACAGAGATAAAATTGTCTGCTATATATGAAATATTGTACAAGAAATTAGTACAATATTGAAATATTGAGGGTTCATGATTTGGTCTTGAACTCAAAGACTGTACAGCAATTAGAAAAAAGCAAGGAAAGTGAAATGTCTGAAGCAAGTGGTAAATGTAAGTGGTGATATATTTAAAAAAAAAGGGGCGGGGTTCTTATTTGTTCAGATTGGACTAAAGATCTTAATTTAGATTAGCCAAGATTTAACTAGATTACTGATATACGCGGAGAACCTGTGTACAAAATTAATCTGCTTGTTCAAACTGGAAACTGAAAACAATATACTACAAGATGCTACATGCATCACTGGAGCCATTACAAAATTCTGTAAAGCTAGATCAGTGCCTTATGCAGGGGGAGATGCTGTGAATGAGCAACTCAAATAGAAGCATAATCTCTGTTGCTCACAGTGAATGGCTGCATCATTTGTATGGGTATCTAAAACAGATGGTGACGTACTAATTTGTGTGATTAGAGCAACAATTAATCCTTTTGCAGACATAGATCAACACCCTAGCTCCAAAATACAATATTTGTTTTCACTGTTAGGAGGAAATACATTTGTCAGCTTCTAGATTTGACACAGCTTAGCTAGCAGGAAGCATTGGATATTAAATCATGGCGTATTATCTCATAATCAACACAGTAGAATTATTATTCCTATGTAAGCACTGCCAGTTACTCTGTTATGTAGCTAGTTCACCAATGTTACTGTTTGTTTCTTTGTTTTTCTTAACAAATAATAATCAGCCAATGTGACTTGTTCTTATGAAGTAATGTTTCTATCTTGCATTTCACTGTTTACATGAATTGTCACATAGTATCTTTGTGGCGATCTAATTCATAGGGAAAATTCCAGAAAAATGGAAAAATAACTTAAGGAATTTTAAAGTTAGAGAATTTCAGAAATTTCCCTGTTTAATTATTGAAAAGATTCTTAACTTTTGGGGGGGCAATTTATTATTCAAGTGCCTTGCCCACCTATAAACTACAATTTTATGTCATTGACCAAGCCAAAGAAAAATGCTTCCTCCCTTCCCATGTGTGTGTCTGCCTGTTTTGGAAGAAGAATGGAGGGTTGAGGCTGGAAAGGGGTTGGACTGTTTGTTTTATGGATCTCATATCAACATCCAAGTCTCTTCTCTTTTCATTTGTCTTGCCAACCCTTGGTTTTGGCACCCAGCTACCTTCTCTCATGGGAGGAATTCAGCAGGTATAATGTCTCTATATGTCCCTAACAGCAGGCAAGTGACAACTATAGGCAGGGAAAGGTGTCTCCTGACTATTCCAGCATGAGAGGTTTTTGGCCTGCATTTTAAGTGCACAGTATTTTGCAAGGTTTTGGAGACCATCACAGGGGAGACAGGTGGAATCCAGGTTCTGGTTCAGCATGTAGTGATACCTTCCATTCTCTGGGGCAAGGCCAAATCCCTTCCTTTCCTGGGGAAATGATTAATTCTGTAGTAGGCTCTCCAGTTCCATTGCAGCAAGCCCTGATACCTACTGCTTTAATGTATGGGCAGTTTGGAAAGAGAATTGCAGGGGAACACTGCAGACATGAGCAGCCTGCCTCGCTACTCAAATGGGGAGTGATGCTTCCAGGTGGTGAACAGATGATTCCACTGTCTCCCTGCACCACTCCCTTTAAGTAAACTAATACAACAAGTAGATAAAATGGCTGAACAAAGCCAGGAGAACACATCAGGCTATTTCACTGGGACTGAGGATAAACTGATGGGTAGCCTAATATTATTCAGATAACAGCCTCCTTCCTCCCCATTCAGAAACAGAACCAACATTTTTTAGATGTTCTCCTCTGGGTTGCTCCAAACAAATCCTTTCCAACTCATTTAAGTCATTGTTCTTGCCGAACAATACTAATGATATTGGGGCAAATCCTGAAGTTCTCCGTCAGATTTTTTTTCCAAATCAGTGGGAATTTGCCTGTGTAAGGATTAAGAAATAACTCAGGATTTCACTCATTGGTAGCCCTCACTAATACTGACAATTTCTCTTACAAGCATCCCCTCCTCCCATCAACCTAGGAAATCTTATTCCTAACAAGCATCCATTATTAGTGTAGCATGGCACCTCCCCCATCTCACTGGACTTAGCACTTCCCCCTATGGTGGTGGCAGGGACAAGGGTAAATCAGGCCAACTCTGGACAGTGTTTGTCTTCTCCCTCTCTGTGTTTACTTATCAGTATTTTCAAGGTATGTCTCTTGTCTGAAGGAAGGTGGTAATGGAAATTACCAAAAGGCAGAACAAAAGATGCAGGTGATCCCAGCAAGTGCCCATTAAGAGACTTATTGGGGAACTTGGAGAGAAAGCCATTTTGAACCTGAGTAAGGTGAGGAAAGCTGCCGTAGGGGCAGGGTAGGAAAGAGGATGGAAGACCCTGCCTCCCTGCAGGAACACAAATTATGCTTCAAGGATTGCCAAGGGTTAGGTGAGGGGCATTTCATTTGGGCTGTTTTATTGTTTAGCATGATCTATACTCTTCCTGTTCTTTACATGGTTAAATATATGACTGTAAACGCTGTTAGATTATAAAAAGTGCACGTGCGTTGACTGCTTTGTACCTACTGTGTGCACATGAAAATGAGTTAAACTGTAAACCAGAAGCTTCTTATCTGTTGGGTGGAGTTCAGGGAGAGAGGTTTGTATAAGCACCAGAAAACATGAAGGGCTAATGCTACACCTAGAGGGGGCTAGGTGGCTAGACAGTGGGTTCCAACATTCAGAAGGGGATTCCAGATGGGAAGTCTGTGCCCTGAGTGTGCACCTCGAGGCTCTGAGATTGGAACTATAGCTAGATGCCATTCAGGCTTCAGGAGCTTGAAACATGCTGGGGATACAGAACACAAGGGCTAGGATTCACCTCACAGCAGTCTTAGTGAGTGACCAGGAAGAAGCCCTCTCTAGGATCTGTTACATTAGTTCTAGTGCTCATGTATTTCCATTTTAGTGTCACTACCACACCTCCATGAATCATTTGCACTTGTAGAGATTATCCATCCAGAAAAGGGTTGAGGCAAGATAATGGACTAGTATGGAGAAGTAAAATTCATGTACTGTCACTACTCATGCTTATTCTGCTCTGGAGGAGGTCAGGAAGCAGTGCAATCACTGTGCAAAAATTTCAAAAGCCCTGAATTCACTTTAAAGATAAACTGCAAAGCAAAAAATATACACTGACCTAAACAAAGGTTACTGCACTGGATACCTCCACAGATGAGGTTGAGAAGAAAAATAATATAAAATGGTAGAAATATTTTGTAATATATCTTTCATTCTTTATTTCCCCTTTATGATATGGTAACTCACTGAAGGTATTACAGAATGCAATTTTGTAACATCGCTAATACCATAGATTATATAGGACAATGAAATAGCTAGACTGAAGAGCCCATTATCAAATATTTGTTCCTCAAGCAGGTATTTATAGACTGTGACCAAGTCACCCCTTCTCTTTGTTAAGGTAGTCAGTCAATCTATTTAGTTTAGCAAGGAAGTTCAAGGGGTGACTTGATTACAGTCACTAAGTACCTACATTGAGAACAAGTATATGAAAATGGGTTCTTCAATCAGAATGGTATAACACGATCCAATAGCTGGAAGTTGAAGCTAGACATACTCAGATTGGAAAGAAGATGTAAATTTTCAACAGTGAGTATAATCAACCACTGGAAGTATTTACCAAGCATTGTGGCACTGTCACTGGCAATTTTTAAAAGCAAGATTGGATTTTTTTTCCCTAGAAAATATGCTCTAGGAATTATTTTGAGGAAGTTCTATGACCTCTGTTATATGGGACGTCTGACTAGATGATCAATATCAAGGGAAGAAGGGACAATTGTGTATATATCTTCTGTGAACCAGGAATTAATAAAAAAGATTTAATGGGAGTGGTGGGGTGGAGAAGGTATTTTAAAAGAGTTAGCTAAAGCTAAAGCTTATTTCTGTCAAATTGCCTCCCCAGGACACTCCTTAAGCCTGATTAAGCTCATAAATCTATAGCTAACTTTGTATTAACGTTTGCTTTGCAGATCACCCTTTCTGAAAACATTTTAATAAAAGAGCAGTATTAAAACTTCTGCAACCCTTAATGCAAAGTCTTCCTTCTATCCTTAATTAGTCTCACTTAGCAGTGCACATGAACATGAGGCCTCTATATATCTTTGGAAAAATGGGGTGAGTTAAAGAGTTCCTGTGTATCTTTGCTTTTCTAAATTGGTTATGATACCTTACAACTTCTTAGAACATAATTGTGTGAGGAAATACCACTCTCCAAAATGTCAGAGCACAGCAGAATGCAGTTTCTATTTAAGCCAGTCCAATGCTGCAGTGCAAAAAAGGAAAGAGGGAAGTTAATATATTCCTACAACAGATATAGTGCTTGGAAAGAGTAATTACTTGTGAGAGATTTCTAGTACTCTGTGCATGAACCCTTCAAGATAAGCACTCCTCCTTTAGGAGCTTCAAAAGAAAAAGAAAAACAGAGAGACTGTATTCCTCTAAGAAAGCTCTTTGCGAAACTTAGCAATGTTTTGCCCATATTTGGATAATTTTAAATCCATTTTGTTGTCTGAATGAAATCCTACAAAAACTCTCAACCTGTTGAAAAACATTCATAGATCCCTCTGCTAAGCTAAAGTGCCACAAGTGTGCATTTTGTTATCTTACAACAGGCTCTGTAAATTGCTTTAAGCTTATTCTCAGCGAGCTGCATTTTGTCTCCAATAGAGTTTCATGTTTGCTAGGTTAATGGGGCTGAACCACACTTAGCAGTGTTTTCCCTACAAATTTAGTTAAGTTATTAAATTAAGTCTCCTGTGTGAAAACTGTGCACTATCATGAAGTTGCTGTGCTATTTTTATGTCCTTTTTATAAAATAGAAAGGATATGGGAGGCTTTGTAGAAAGAGGTAATACATTTAATTCAAGAAATTAAAGGAGACAACACCTTTAATATTTAATGAACAATAAAAAGAAAGATTTAAAACAAGAACATAATCTAGCTACACTCTTTGGAGTATAAACCATATTCAACTCTGCTAACAAAATTCTATCCTTAAGAAGAAAACAAGTGAATCTTATTCTGCTAAAATAATACTAAAAGAATGATCTAACAGTTCTCTTTTGACTGGTTCAACTAAAGGTTAATCTTTTTAGAGATATTTATTATTTCTGAGACCTAGTGAAAGTATACATGTCATAAACCATGGTCCTTTAGGCAATTACATTATACAATAGTTGGATATACTTTCCTAAGGTCTTGAAGAAAAAAGCTTCTCTGCAAGGGATCTGAAATGGAAACGCACAATACAGTTCTCACTGTAGACTCACAGCTCTGATCCCACAGTGTGAACCATGACTAGCTCATTCAATTACTGTAGGTATTCAGCACCCATCTTTAGTGTCACATCGTTCTAGATTAACAAATACTGACTTCTAGAACCAGTGTTAAATGTGAAAGACACAGTATTTATGGCTCTGGCTACCAGTTCTTACAACTATTCCACACACTGCATATTGCACTGCTGTGTTTCTCTAGGGTACGTTTGTAATGACAGAATACCACTCTGTGGTGCAGCGTTCTCCATTCTCAATCTGTTTGTAAAAGGGGAAAGATACTTTTCTTTCAGTTACACCAAATTATATCTGCATTTAGATGTCATTTTAAGTGATCTCAGACATTGTGTTATGTCCCATGAGAAACCAGCAAACACAAAGCCATCAGATTTTATGGAAAAATATGAATTAAGAGGAAACCTTCTTGAATACAGAACTAGTATGCTAACTCAATTAAAGTACCACAAAACTGTCTTTGGGAGGCTGGTGGAGAGAAAAAGGAATTTTATTTTCTTGAAGGAAATGAAATTTTCACTGGTTTTAAGCACAGAACACTTAACCTTTCTCAACATGAAAAATCACATTTTCATAATGACTCAGGCCTCAGATCTGCAATGAGTTCTTTGCAGGCAAAGGCACTTGCTATAAAACAAAACTGAATTTTTGGTCAGTCTACCAAAATATGCCATGACTTCCTTTATAGTCCCACACATAATTTGAAAGTATGTTGTTTGTAGTTATTGTTAAGGATGCAATGATAATGTTCCAGTAGCTTTCTATTACTTAGATGCTTAACAGCTTAACCCTTACAAAAAGTGTTTTCCTTATTTGAGTTGAACAACTAGGGGGAAAAACACTCAGCATTCCTAAAAATAACCGTTGGATATGAGCAGTGCAGTACCATATGATATAGCATTTGTCATGGCAGCTACTGATTTTTGTTTTATTCACATATTTACTCTGTTGTTAAACAGTTGTAATCTCTTGACAAATAAGTCACAGATGTGTGGGAATTTCTATTGCATTCCTTCTTTCCCCTCTAGTGGTGCCTGGTGACACATCAAAGTGAGTAGGCAAAAAATCACGTAAAGAGTCTGACAAAGGCAATTTAGAGCAGTAGATAAAGATTACTATGTATCTGCTTCAGAACATGGAAGACACTGCCCGAAGACACCTCCACTGATATTTTGTCATTATATATATGAAAATATGTAAGATGCAGAGAATAGATATAAGTGCTTGAAAAGACCTATTATGCCATATTTTAAAGTGGCCTCTGCCAAGTCTCCATTTGCACATGCACAACTTTGAACACACAAACACTGGTACATGCACTTATTGACCAGTTTCACTAGAATTAAGGGAATAGTGGGGGAAGTTATTCATGAACATATTGGCAAAAAGTAGCACAATTCAATTCAACTATGTCTGTACCCTCTGTAGTTAAATTTTGCAAGCATTCATACTTCTTAGGAGTTGTTCATTTTTATTTATTTATTCACACAAATGTATGGTATAGTGTTTTTGTTTGTACAAATATAAGTATGCATGGTGAACACCAACCTTTGTGTCCAGGTGAAGGACTTTCTGCTCATCTCCTTGCATTTATGTCAGAAGGCTATGCATTCAGATATCAACGAGCGGTTTAGGTGGCTAGGAGAGACAAGGCAAGTATTTAAAAATGAGTCTTTTTCAAACAAAATAAATAAATTCACCATCAGACTGAACAAAGTCTGAATAAGTTTTATTCAGAATGGCTAGACATTAGCTTGGAGGAATCAGTCCCTAGGGAAAACTGCCTTATGGAAACAACTCTGCATATTTACATAGAACCACTGAAGAATGATGGGTGCCTACTCATGTGACACTGAAGTGCTGCTGTTCTTTGGAACTGGTACAGATAGTCATAAATGGTGATAGAACATGAGGATCAGTCATTAAGAAAGCAGTTTCCTAACTTCCTCTCAACCTGGCCATAATTATGCTTCTGGGACCATTATTAAATGACAGACATAAGGTAACCACATTTTTGTATATAGCACTGTGCACATATATGTGAATAACAGTTGTGATAAAAGATATGTGATAGCATGACCTAAAAAGAAGGCGAGTAGATTCATTCTATTCATTTGGCAAATGCATGAATTAATGAGCATGATTATCCTTTCACTTACACTAGTGTAAATTCATAGTCACTGTACTCAAGTCCATTCAGTTACATCAGTGTAAGTGTTTTGAAGAATCAGGCCCAATCTGTGTTGCTGTTTATAGGATGGGGGGGGGAATACATAGGAACTTTCTGAACCCTCTTCTGCCCCCCTGATATTTTTAAATCTGGCTCTAAAATACACAGCTGAATATGACGCACTTTATTTAGAACAAAGATGGCATGCAAAGATTCAGAATTTCTTAAATCACCTTGATTCCTGCTATGTCTCATTCCCTACAGTGCTTCAGTAACCATGTTTCTGTAATTGCTCCTTTAAACAGTAGTAGTCGAGGTTTTTTTGTTTTCTTTTGCCCAAAGAGTGGAGCTGCTGTCCACTGACTGCAGCTAGTCTGGGACTTGCAGGAAAAAACGTTCACAAACCCTTGAGCATGCTCCAAGGGTGGGGGACAGTTCCACACCCAAGTATCTTAAAGAAAAAGAAAAAAGTGCCAAACTCTTCAGTTAGTTCAACTAGACCCAGAAGGAGAGAGCTATACCAGAGAGGAGGTGAGGGTCTCTGCCTTGAGGGTTGATGCTCACATGCCTGCTTTTGCTATTCACAGCGAGAAGATAAGATACTAGTTTATTTAAAGAACTGGGTGCTTGCTGCTCTTCTGATGGTTTGGTGATAAGGGAAGGGAACTTGAGGCACAGAGAGGATGAATACCCAACCCAATGTGAGTGGCAAGACTGAGAACAGAACTATGGTCTTGGTCTCCTGATTCCCAGTCCAGAGCCTACTCCCACTAGGCCATACTGTTTCTCTATGTATAGCTGTAGTCTCAACACAGGACACCTATAGTGGAATTACATTCACTAGTGAAATCTGTATTGGAACCATAGCTTGCAACAATAAATGTAGCTATTAAAATATAGCAGTTAAAAGATTTTTTGTAGCTGCAAAGATTTGAGAAAATAGTTATAATGGAGACTGGCAACTCTTGAATAATTTGAACACATTAATTTTTTCCACTATATGTTGAAAATGACAGAAATATTTGTATCACGTGTCCCAAATGACACTTCATGTGACATGCTTTTCATGTCAGAGCACATTTATAACACCTATTGTATGTAGTGATCCAGGTAATTTTTTCAGGTGTATTTAGTGACATAGTCCAAGAAAACACTGATTATTGGGTTTTCACCCTTTTCTATGGGCCAATTACTAAAACCATTTACACTGAAATCAGTGCAGTTGTGTCAAATTTGGGCCACAGTAAATGAAATCAGTTTCTGGCCCTGTGCGGAAACTGGTTGTTGTGGTCTCCTTTCCCCCAGATTTGCCAATTTGTGTGTTAAAAGGGTGTGAGGAGAGCATATGGCATGGGTGTTGCTCAGGTATAGGGCCCATGTCACAGGAGTGGGTCCCTTGGGTTTTTTGGTTAGTTACAATGCTAGGGACTATTGTCTGCTAGGTTATTCTCCAATGTGAGTACAACACAATATTGTATTTCAATAAAACCTGTGGCTTTTGATTCAGTTCTCAGTATATTTGCATCTCTGAATGATATGGGAAGAAGATGCATCACCAAGTTACCATAAACGATACAAGTATCACATTAGTAATTAATATTATTCAGATTATAAATAGCCCTTCTAACAATGAGTCCCTTGCACCTGTTATCAAGGTGAATACAAGCATGAGCAGTACCGTGCTGGAAAAATCACGAAAAAAATGTTGATCTCCACCACTTTGTCATCCTTTAATTGATTTAATCAGTTAGTAGAAGTCTAGGCATGTAATAACACACAGCTATTATATTTGGCACAGACTGTTCAAAATTATTAAAGTAGTTAAAACACAAACAGGTGCTTAAAGAGATGTATAAATTAGGTAAAAATGTAACTCTGCATTCTTTGGAGTGCTTGTTAAACTTTTTATTTCTCTGTTAATTAAAAGTTTCCAATGTCAGTTGTGTATCCATTTTCAGATAAAGTGCTGTAGTAATTAGATCCTGTCTATTAACATATAATTATTAACAAAATGCAGTATATTTTAGTAGGATACTTTTCCTTGCTTATTAATCTGCCACTAAAAATTATCTACAGGAAGTTTTTTCTGCTTGTAAATTATTTGATCATGTAATCTACATAATTTAACATGATACCAGAGGACACTACTTCATGTATTTTGTTTTAAATGTATATCTTTTAAAAACAAAATAAATTTTATACAGGTGCATTCAATTTTCTCAACTGCAATAAGTCTAGATTAGAATATATTATCACATGCTAGGTGAACCCCAAAACTCTTCATTCCTGCCAGACATGTAATATGTTCCCAGGAGAACAATGTCTGGGTTTATGTTTTGCAAAACACAGTAAGACATGTATGGTCTCCTGCAATGTCAGTGAATGTGCATCTCATCTATATGTTGATGCAAACATGCACAAACATATGATCTACATATTCATGGAGATAGGACAGTGTTTGGCAGCTGGGCAGAGGATCATGGTGCTCACAGGATGGGTGGGGAGCAGGAAAGGTCAGACGTTGATCTGTGTTGTAGATCAGTTTGATGTTATTGTTTGTGCACCTGAGTTTACTTCTCAAAGTGGACATCTCAGCAAGAAGGGGAAGGTGTACGTTCAAGCTGGGAAGGGACATGAAATTAGAACTTCTGCTTTATTATATGTTTTCTCTATATTGTTTATGCTTAAATATACTCTGCTTTGAAACAACTGTTTGGTTACTGGTAACTACTGGCATGAACTGTGCATAGCCATTTGAGAGAAAGCAAATCTCTGATGCTGGATTTCAATTCTACCCACAGTGGTAATCACTGTAAATTGTAAAGTGGCTGCAGTCAAAAAGCCCAGTCAGTGTAGAGAAAGATGCAGGTCTCTATCCAGACAGAGGTGATTGCTAAATGCCTGAGTCGGCATTCTGTGAGCAGACCACAGAGAGGGGACAGAGGTGCAGATATCCTGAAATTGTAAGGCATGAGTAAGACAATATAAATATTAGGGATTTTTTTCTTTTTCTTACTTGTATTCACCTTTCACACAAAATATCTGCTTCCAGAGTAGTGATGGGGCAAGTATTCCATTTACTGGCTGGCACCCCAACACAACAGATATAGCCATGATTCATCAATGCCAAGTTTGCCAACTAATTTCTTTCCCCAGAGCATTCTTCATATTAACCAATAGCCAAACTGAGCTGAGGCAAGTTGTCATATGTCAACTTAACTGCAAGCAACATTTTATAAACATAGCTGAAAATATACAGCCATATTCTGCCCTCATATATTCACACATGCAAATACTAATGAAATCATTGGGAACTGTGCCTGCAGAACTGAGGGCAGAATTGGGCTCCAAATTTCTTAAGACAATTTAGTTTATGGAAGATAAATAAGGGATTTTCTATCTACTTGATATTGTCTGTTCTTCTGATATTGTCTGTCAGTCATAATTTTATGAAAAATGTTCATCTGAATGGTGCTCACATACCACATTGTTGAATGATGTAAAAAGTCTATATGCATAAGGAGAGAGAGAGAGAGAGAGAGAGAGAGAGAGAGAGAGACTCCTTGTTTCCTTGGTTTAGTAGTGCTATATTGCCAATTGTGCAAATTTAAAAAATTGTGAGATGGACAAGAATAATAAAAAAAATTCTGTGAATGGCTTAAAATGAGATTTTTTTAGTAATTATTTTTTAAGAAAAACCTGAGTTTTGAACTCAGGGGCAATCACCCCTTTATAGAATCATAGAATATCAGGGTTGGAAGGGACCTCAGGAGGTCATCTAGTCCAATCCCCTTCTCAAAGCAAGGCCAATCCCTAGATAGATTTTTGCCCCAGATCCCTAAATGGCCCCCTCAAGAACTGAACTCACAATCCTGGGTTTAGCAGGCCAATGCTCAAAACACTGAGCTTTAATTGCTAAAACATAGCACCTATAGAATACACTTCCAAGTACTCAAGTATGGAATAGAATATATATCCTGACTTCCTGTTATGCTCTATACTTGTCAAAATCCTTTTCACGTCCTCTTTCCTTAATTTAGCTCCTCTGGAATTTTCTTTAAACTTAAATTACCTTCTCCTTTCATTCTCCACCCACCTTCCAACATCAAGGACCCAATTGTTTGAATGTGCTAAGGGTTTTCAGATGGATCAGGTTCTTGGTCATGGTCACTCTTATAGTGTCCATACATATTATAGAGCAACAATACACTCTGAGTAGGAAATACTTTTATTTCATGTTCTGAGAAATCACAAAACAGTACAATACAAAAATAAACAAGGACCTGGTCCTGCAAATATTTATACAGGGGCTAACTTAATCTGCTTAGAGCATACCATTGATTTAACCGGGCATACTCAGATGGTTTAACATTAAAAACCTTCTGTGAAACTCCCAACAGTGACCACAAGTCCATGAGTAGCATCCTCAGGGCAGACTGTTAAAAACCGTAAACCACCAACTGCAAATTGGCTGTGAGTTCTAAACTTAGATTTCACCAACCAACTGCAAACTCCTCAGGAACTTTAGCAGCTTTAACATGGAGCCACAGACAGTCCGCTTGGGCAGCGTGTTCTGTCTCACCATTCAAGTGAGCATATCTCTGTGACAGATGGCTCCTTACACCAAGAATCACAGCAATATTTAGGTTACCCTTCATGCCAAAGGACCAGTGATTTACCCCAGGACAATTGTGCTTTAGGTCTCACACCAAAGACAACACTGGTGTTCAATTCTATAGTAAACCATAGGACGATTAAATAGGAAAAGGAAATTAGACAGTTATTTACAAGGTTGAAGCAAGCCAGTACAGATACACAAATGAGTTACAGTCTTAGGTTTCAAAAGGTAACAGAAACTTCTATAATCAGAAAGTTCTATTTGTCCTTTAGGGGTAACCCAGGCTAAGCAGCTGGGGATCTCTTGTTTATGCCAGAAACACCTTGTCCCCCCAGAGTTCAAGTAGCTTAGAAACCCTGTGTTTCCATGGTTTTTTTTTAATCCTGCCCTTGTCATGTGCTCTGAGCTGCAAATTCAGCTGATAAGAGGAGTGAGTGCATGACTCATCTTCACAGGGAGGAGAGCAGAAGAACAATAAATCTTTAATCCTTTTGTTGACAGTTTCTCATCCAGATGAAAGTTTCCCATTGTAAGATCCATCCATAATCTATCTGGTATGAATGGGTCTCCTATTTTGTGAGGGTCTGTAGAAGAGCAGCCTGTCACAAGAATTAATGTCCCCTTCCTGTATGGAAATGCATACAATCCCAGCAGCTCACAATGCAACTGTTTAAATATTACATTGCAGTAAGGAACACAAATTTTACAAATAGCAGTGGTTCAAGGATGGTGGTATGATCAGGAATGCAATACGACTAAGATATTTATAGCTTGTACGACATACCGGAAAGACAAAGGAGGAGCTCACCCACAGCCCTTCCATGGAGCTGTATCTCCCGAGTCCTGCCTGGGATCTGTACAGCAGCCGGAGGAGCTGCTGGCTCCACATTCTGCTCCCACAGGGCTATCCTGGGAACTGCAGCAGCAAAAGGAGCAGAATGTGGGGCTGCCAGGCTGCTCCAGCCAGTAGCTTCTCCAGGAGATCTGTACTGCCCTCACCCCCGCCCCCAGCCCTGTCCTCTTGCAGAGCTGCTGTACAGCCCCCAGGCAGAAGGACTCAAGAGACGCGGCTGCGTGAAAGGGCTGGGGAGTGGTACAGCCACGCTGGAGGAGTTGTATGTTCCTGTCCTTTCGCCACTTCGGTTCCTGGGATAGCCCTGTGGTTCAGGGCTCTCCGGGAAACTGCAGCAGCAAAAGGAGCAGAATGTGGGGCTGCCAGGCAACCCCATGCCAGCAGCTCCTCCAGCGCAGCTGTACTGCCCCCAGCTCAATCCCCAGGCCTTCCATGCAACTGCATCTCCTGAGTCCTGCTGCCTGGGGCCTGTACAGCAGAAATTTCTAGCGCAGCAGGAGGAGGACAGATCCCCCTGCCCCGCCAGGTAACATGGGATGGATAAGCAGCATCTGACGAAGTGGGTATTCACCCACGAAAGCTCATGCTCCAAAACGTCTGTTAGTCTATAAGGTACCACAGGACTCTTTGCTGCTTTTACAGATCCAGACTGACACGGCTACCCCTCTGATACATGGGATGGATGTGGATCATGGGGAAGAGATGGGGAGAGGTAGGGGTCCTGGGCTGTGGGGTGAGACAGGAAGAAGTCACGTTGGGAGATCACTTGCCCCTCACACATCCCTGTGTCCCTCTCATGGGTGCAGCATACCAGTAAGAAATCATTTCTACTTGCATCACTGCAAATAAGATTAATGCATTCAGCAACTCAGAATTACTCAATACAGTCTAAACACTCAGTTTCTTGCAAATCTAATACCTAATTTATCAATATTAAACCATAAGTAAGCCAGACAGATTCCAGATATGTATCTGTTAGTGTCCAGCTAAGTCACGGGGACCTTGGCATGAACTGGAATCTGGACTGTCAGTGTCACATCTGTTTTTAGTACCTTTCTATGACTGGAAACTAGAGCTGGTCAAAAATGGGAAGAAATGTGAAAAATTTGGCAGAAAAACATTTTTGTTTTCCTAAAATGTCCAAACATTTCCAACCAGCTATACAGCATGTCAAAAATAAATTCTGTAGATTTGTTTTCTTATCAAAATGACTAACATTTCAAAAAGTTCCAAGCAGCTTTAGTAAGTATTTTTGAGAGAATGTGGTGTATGTTGCCTCCACAATGTGCTGCAACAACTTTTCCTTGCAATAGGGCAGCTGTCTCTACACTCATCAGAATTCTAGGGCAAATCCAGTCTCTTCTTACCAGCATAAGTCAGAAGTAACATCATTAACTTCAATGAAGTTATGTCAGTGTAAAAGCACAATAAGTGAAAGGAGTCATCCACTGGAATTGTAAAGGCACATACACAAAAAATAGGATCATGACAGTCCCAAACAAGCACATACATCCTGTTCATTATAACACTACCATAGGAATTCTGTACAAGATGGATTAAGAATTTCAAAGACAGGTGCTTAAAGTTAGTCACCTAACCAAAAGCAGCCTGAATTTTACACATACAGAGTACTTGCAGTTCTCATTGATTTAAGTTTTATCTGGGTGCCTTAATATGGATTTATATACCAATTTAAGCTCCACAGTTTATTAAAAAATGGCCTAAGCTCCTATCTTTAGGTGTGTATAACTTTTTAGGGAAATATTTATCTTGATCTCAGCACACTGGAAATTATTTTTAAAGCTCTGGCAAAATTCGTATAATGTTTTCTTGAGTTCATTGTGAGGGGGGGAAGCACTGATGTTGGGCTTCGGATTCTATATGAATAATATAGCTATCTGTCTGAGGTTTTCTTGTAGATCCCATTACCACAGGTTCTAAAGACTAAGGTACTATTTTTGCACTCAGGTAACTACACTTGATTCTCTTTGTTTTAATATTAAAAACCACCTACAACGTACATGGAAATGTGATCATACAGAAAGCACATACCTGAAAGATTACAAGGAAATAAATGCACTCTGCAGATGCAGAACTGTAGGTATTTTCTTTCCTTACAGAGATGATAGCCCACACTGATTACATCCAATGTACTCAACAGGTTCAAAGAGCACAGTGATGTATGCACACGGGGGAGATGTCTCTCAGTAGCTACTGTTAACTTCCAACTTCCCTGCAGCAGATCAGCCTGAAGGCATAATCACGTCCTCCTGTCTTATTCCTGCCTGCACTCAGATAACAGGCTTGGATCATAAGGGTTTAGCAACTAAGGTTCAATTTATTTTTTACAGTACATGACATAACAGTATCTAGGATATTGTGCATCTGTCTTTTATACAGCCTGCCCATATCAAGTCCTTTAGTGCTTTGCAGCTATTGTATGTCCCATATCTTGAGTTTTACCACTTTGTCATCAGGTGTTTTGGCCTTCAAACATTTGCTCACAAAAGATTCAGAGTAGATCTAACTCTTCTGGGAGGGGAGCATGCACAGTTCATGCCAGTTTGCGTCTCTTTCTTAGAGCAATTACCTGATTTTGCAGGACCAGGATTAATTATTGACTCCCTTGTTTTCCTTCCTAACCCCTACTGTCCCTAAAAAAATGCCCAGGCTATTTATGAGCTATTTTATGGTCCCATAAGAATCAGATAAATGATAAGTCCCAATGAAGTCTTTGATGACATTCCCCATTGGTTGTCCACTGGAAGGCCCAGTAAAAGGAGCAATAACAGCATCAGCTACTGGACTCATTTTGCCTATAGTAACTTCATCTCTCTTTCTGTATTCATATTTTCTTTAACCGGTGCTTGTGTGGTAGGGTCATGCAGCCCAGGCAATCCCTCTTGAGCAGCCAGGAAATTAAGTAATTTTCAAGGGTAGGCGGAGGAAGGAGAAAAAAAAGGCAGTCTGAGAGTATTCTCCCCTGTGGATAATGATTTGAAATATCCACCACTTTGTGTCTTCCAAATAGAGGAGGGACAAAAAGTTATTGAGAAGGTGCTGTATGAGTTAGGGATAATAGTTATCTTTCAATTTAGTATTATGACGAGCAATAATAAACTCAACCAGTGACAGGGAAATCTCATCATGATCAACCTCTGTTCCATGCAACTGTAATATATTGCTTTACAGTAGATATTTCTACCTGCTTGTGCCTTTAAGTTGTATGTTCTTCTGTAAGAACTTTATTTTCCTGACACTGTTTAAAGTGCTTATTTTATAACACTACCCATACTTATTATATTGCTGGATGTTTCTATATTCAAACATTAAGTTAATTTGAGTGTAATATTTTGATATGAAGGTTACATTTTAAAAGCATTTAACAGATACTTAGCATGTCCCAATTGCTTTGGTGTGGGTGAATGTTCCACTTGGAAAGGTGCCACTGGGTGATCTGAGAGGTATTTTGTCATTTATAGCACATCAAACTCAGTTATTTGTTCATAGATTTTTATACCTACTTATTCAAGGAATATTTTCAAAACAGATGAGTTGGGTGGAAATGTGGGACAGGCTACTGTTTAACAGAAAAATGAAGCTTTGGATCATAAGGTGGCATATCATAGACTCTTATGAATGGTCTGACAGTCATAGAAAAGTGTCACTTGGGATGATCTGAGAACTATCTTGCTATTTAAAGCAGTTCAAACCCAGTTCACTGTTCAAGGACCACTTTCAAAATGGAAGAGGATGAGAACGGTGGCAAATGTGACATTGAGAAGCTATTTGTAGAGAAATTAAGCTATAAATCAAGGACTGGGATGGCCTGGGATCTTCAGAATGGTCTACTAATCGTAAAGACAACATTCATAAATCCTAAAGCCTGTTTCTGAATCAAGTGAAGAGGCAGTTACATCATGTAGGACTGGGTGTATAAAAATATATATTTAAATATGTGACTAGATTTTTACCTAATTCATTCTCATACATCTGACTAAAATGTCAACATTAGTTTTTTTTTCATGATTAACTTTTAAAATCTTCTACAAGGAACTGAGAAGGAAGAAATAATGTCAACCTTGTCTTCATGTCTTAAGGAAAGACAATGTTGTGTTATGTTTTTTGTTTTTTTTTATAAAAGATAATTAGGATTACCCAGGTAATTATATGCATGTCATTCTGATATCAATCCTGGGCAAGATAATGGAGCAGCTAATACAGGACTAAATTAATAAAGAATTAAATAAGGGTAACATAGTTAATGCCAATTAATATGGGGTGTGGAAAATAGATCCTGTCAAACTAGCCTGATCTCTTTTTTTTTCAGTGAGATTACAAGTTTGGTAGATAAAGATAATCATATACTGAGACTTCTGTAAGGCATTTGATTTGGTACTGCACAACATTTTGATTACAAAATTAGAATGATACAGAAGTAACATAGCATACATTAAATGGATTAAAAACTGATAGGTCTCAAAATGTAATTGTAAATGGGGAATCATCATCAAGTGGGTGTGCTTTCAGAGAGGTCCCACAGGGATCAGTTCTTGGCCTTATGTTACTTAATGCCTTTATTATTTTTTTGTTTAAAATCAATGATCTGGAATAAAACATAATTTAATCACTGATGAAATTTCCAGATGAAAAAATATTGGGGGAGTCGTAAATAAAAACAACATGTCACTCTGATACAGAATGACTTGGATCACTTAGTAAGCTTGGCACAGGCAAATAGTATATATTTTAATATGGCTTACTGTAAATGTATAGATCTTGGAACAAAGAATGGAGGCCATAGTTACAGGATTGGAGACTACATTTAAAAGCAAAGATTCTGAAAACATTTTGGGGGTTATGATCAATAATCAACTGAACATAGGCTCCCAGTATGACATTGTGGGCAAAAGGAATAATGCAATCCTTGGATGCATAAACAAGGGAATCTTGAGTAGGAACAGAGAGGTTACTTTACCTCTTTATTTGGCATTGGTGTGATGACTGTTAGATATACTGTGTCCAGCTTCGGTGTCCACAATTCAAGAAGGATGTTGGTAAATTGGAAAGGGTTCACCTTACCAATGGTCATGATGGATTCTCCATTACTGACAATTTCTAAATCAATATTGAATTTTTTTTCTGAAAGATATGATCTATTAATTGTTTGAGGGAAGTACGATAACCTGTATTATACAGGAGGTTAGACTAGACAATAACAATGTCCCTTCTGGCCTTTGGAATATATGAAAAGAGAAGAGCCACAAGAATGATGAAAGGATTAGAAAATATTTCTTATTGTGATAGACTCAAGGAGCTCAATCTTTTTAGCGTAACAAAGAGAAGGTTAAAAGGTAATCACATTTTATAAGTACTTACACGGGAAACAAATAATGGGCTTTTCAATCTAGCAGACAAAGATATAACGTGATCCAGTGGCTGGAAGTTGAAACTAAATAAATTCAGACTGGAAATATTTTTTAACAGTGAGAGTAAATGTCCATCAGAACAACTTACTTGGTCATGGTGGGCCTGGCGAGTAGTGGCACAGGCTAGCCATTCAGTTGATTTGTACTCAGGATTGTTAGCACATGCCACTGTTCACTGCTGCCTGTACTACTGTTGGTATGCTACTGTTTTTAGCATACTAGCTCAGTGATAACTAGCATGACCTGGGAATCACACCACAAGCTCAAAATGTAGAGCTCATGGGGAAGTTCCTAAAGAAGCAGAGAAGAGGGAGGTAATCCCTGAGGATCACCTGTCAGGCTTTGCTGTGTTTCACTCAGTTTGCTTTGAGGCAGAAACCAAGCATGCAGAAATTAATTCTATAAGTGCTTGAAAATTATGAGTATGTAAAAAATAGGGGTTATAATAGAAATTGCTCTGTAATTTATCTATAGCCTGCTTATCTGGTGCTATTAATTTTAATTTAAAACATCACACCATGCTGTAGGCAAACAGGCTTAATTTTATTCTACAGGTCTTAGCCAATGGGACTCTGGCATATGACTTCACCAGCAGAGGGTATGATACAGCATCAGACTGAAAGCTGGTGACCCAAAGTGAGCTTGGAATTAATGGTATCTGTTGCCACAAAAATATTTGTAAAATTAATCTAATCCTGATGTACAAATATCATCTCTCAATTTAGTACTGTGAGAGAAACACCAGGGATTTATTCATAGTTCAATGGGGTGATGCTAAGGCGTACCTAATTCAGAATTTTTATGGTACCCCCCTGCCACTTCAGCTAACATGCCAACATCAAGCTTTCTCTTTTTGCAAACTGACCGCACTATTTCCCTAATACCTCTCTTCCTCCATATGTGCAGCCCATATCTGTAAGTAATGCAAAAGGCACTTTCATAAATCAAATTCCATCACATCACAGTTTTGCTTGCAGAATTACTTTCTGTGAAATATGCTGGAAGTGGAAATGTGTCTCAGATTTAACTGCACTACCAGCTGACAAGGTGACTTTTTTTAATTCATTCTCTCTGAAATTCTATAATTTGTACCAGATTTTATTTTAAAAAAAAGAACATAACTTCTGATGAAGATCACTGCTTTTAACAATAAAGAAGTCGACGCTCATTGGCTGCTGTTAGCATCCCTACAATGGCCATGTCAGAGTGGTGGGAATAACATAGAACTCAGAACCCAAAGTTCAGTGATGCATTATAATCAAATCTATATTATGCAACGACAGGACCCTAATAAAACAGATTTTAAATATGATATTCAGTTGTTTCAGGCATTTAATCCACTCAATGTAATATGAATTCGGAGAGAAAACTTTTTTTGTTTTTTTAAACCACTGAAGTGGTTTACCAAAATGTCTGTTTTAATTTGCTTTCTGAATAGATAATACCACAGGTGATGTTGGTGACATATGCAAAGCTGCTGTTTTCTTTAAGCATCTGTGTACAATAAATAATAAATGAAATACTCTACAATAACATAATGCAGATAAGTCATCTGAGTACAGGAATTAAATGTGAAACAGATGCTTTAAGATTTAGCTATTTTGCCAAGATGACACAGTGTAGTACAAGGACACTGTAGGGACAGCTGTTACGCACACTGGGTGCCAGCTGCAAATATGATATACCTTTCTGAAAGCAATTCAAATTTACTATAAATCCTTTGTTAATAAGTTACTCCTAGACATCAAAAGACTCCAGCAATAATTAGACTTTTGAAGTAATGAGTATACTAGACTCATTGACAAGCTCTAATAGCTACCTACACTTTAGCTGAGATTTACAGTGAATGGTTGTTCTCAAAAATATTTCAGTTATGGCCTTCGTCACTAGGTAATAATGTTATCATAGTATTCCAATTTTTGCTGCTTACACTATAAGGAATAACAAGGGTATTGTGGTAATGTTATCAAAGGTGAAATTAGAAATTCTATACAGTAACTTTGTGTAATGACAACAGCCTAAAGGATGAAAAAGTGACCAAAAATGGAATATAATTAGAGATGGGATTTTCTAATGTAGGCTAAGAAGTTACTTGAGCATGTGCCAATCGGAAGCACTTCAGCAGGACTTCTCACATGCTTAAGTACCTTGTTGAACTGGGGCCATACCAAAGGAATCCTCACTTCTTCCGACTGGCTGATGGATTTACCAAACCCATACTAGCACAGAAGCATCTGATACTCTTCACCCTTTAGAAGCCATATTCCTACACCCTATACTCCTCCTACGAGTTATTGTAACTAAAATATTTGTGATTTTTTTTCCTTCTAAGGAAGTATTCTTTTATTTGGGGGTGGGGCAGGGCGAAAGTTAGTGTCAATCAATCACTGCAAAAAGGAAAGCACAAAGCAACAGGTTCTAAGCCTTCTTTACATTTAAAAAACAAATTCCAAGTGTCTCTCAGAGGATGAACTGTAAAGTTGCATTCTTTCATCAACAGAATCCTGGCTAAAATATACAAAAAAGGATGAATTTCAAAGCACTCCAGGGGGAATATACGAAGCATACAGATCAATAGAAAATAAGATTTGTTTATTCCCCAATGGGTGCTGCTTCATTTGCTTCATTGTTATTATGGATGATTTACTGCTTATGTGGCCAAAAAGGAAAAAGAGCAGAAATGCTGCAACAATGGAGGATATGAATTAAGAATGAACAAGACAGATTGCTGCCACAATCTGCTAGTCATTATTGGGGTAAACTAGTTTGGGAGCATTTCTGAAGTATGTAATTTGCAGAGTTCTTTGGGGCATGACCTATGTAAGGAGCTGCTGAAGCAATAGGATTTAGGGTTTTGGGGGGTCCAGTACATGCTATGTACTAATTTAGGGCAATTTTTTTTAACCTGAGGAGTCTCAATGACTTTAGAAGGAACACATTTTTGACAACTTATTTTTGACTGATGCTGTCTCCTGTTTCATGTACTGTATTTAAGAGGACTTTAAAGAGTAAAGTGTGCAAGTGTATAGTCCACAATTTTCTAAATGTATGTGCACATATGGGGATGAAATTACACATAAAAATTAATAAAAATCAGTTTTCCTGTAATATAATCATTATATTTTGTGAAGACCAGTGTCAGGGCTATTAACTCTCCAAATCCCCTCAAAATATTTAGTCCAGTAGCATGATTCAGAAACTTTCATGTTAGATTTAGATATTCTTTCCCATTTACTAATTTGGCACCTGATCCCACTTCAACAGGAGCTGGATAAAGCTCTAGGAGATTAAAAATCTGATCCTACACCATTTCAGTCAATGGCAACTTTACTTTTCTGAGTGCAGGATCAGGCCCTTTTGAAAGCAGCTGTTCAGTGTGATACTGTTGCACTTGTATGGCTCCTGTACCTTTAGAATCCTAGCACTCTAGTCCAGTGAACTATTCAGATCTGGTATAGGCTGCCAGATGGGGACTGAAAAGTGCCTGGATAAATGGGTTTCCCCTGTTTTGTACATTTACCCATTCTACAATTGGTTACCAATGTTTATTTTAAACAGATCTGCCTTTTTTAAAACTGCATTGGCTAAAGCATTGTCTGCATTATGGAGATAAGTCGACCTAAGTTACACAACTCCAGGTATGTGAATATTGTAGCTGGAGTGGACAGAGCTTAGGTTGACTTACTACAGTGCCTACACCATGCTGTGTTGACAGGAGACACTCTCCTGTTGATTTACCTTATGCTTCTTATTCCAGTGGGGTACTGTAGTCAACAAGAGAGCAGTGCAGTGCTGTCACTAATAAGCTACAGGATATTCTAATGTGTGGGGGAGGCTCCCTCAATCTCCCCATTGAAGCTGTTCCACTGTGTATAAGTAATTAAATATCCATTGGAGCCAGGGATCTCCCATCTCTCAGGGGGTGTCCTAACCTCTGGTTGTAAAATAATTCTCTCTCTCCAGTCCAATGATTACTTAAATATTTATCGACGGTACAAAACAGCTTAAAACTGAGACAGAGGCCCCTAAGTCTGAGTTGTATGCCCCTAAGTACCTTTGTGGATCTGGGCCTGAGTCTCTTCTTCCTTTAAACTAGGGTTCAACACAACTGAATGTCACAACATATTTTGGCCTGTTTTAGACTATGTTTTGTCAGTGAACCAATGTAAACATAATAGTTTCCTGATAAGTAAGGTATGTATGACACCTTGTGTACAAAGGAAAGACTGTTAAACTTGTCTATCAATTAGCAAGTGAGGCTTAGACCATTTAAATGAGAAGCTGAACAAAATATCTAACCAAAAGAAGAAATTAGTGGAGAGTGGAGACTAGAAACTTGACACAGCATGATCCTGAACTTTCTAAAGGAAAAAGTAGATGAGATTATAACGATTGACTGTCAGAAAGATATGTGCTACAAGTAAACTGATGGCAAAGTAATTACCAGCAGAAGAAACAACCAGAGGACAGCATGAGAATTATATACGCACGTGGAGAACCTATGTTTCTAAGCAGTCAGAAGAAGCACTTCTTTTAATTTTACATTCATTAATTTTATTATTTTCATGAAAAAAGAAATATTAAAATACATCTTTGGTGAGAAGAAGAAATGATAAGAGGCAAAAAACAAGTGTTGATAACATGGCCTCACAATAGGTATCAGCAGAGAACCAGTGTGCTCAAACTCAGAAGAAAATCAGGAGAACACACTGTCCAGTGCTAAAATATAATCATTACTCTAGTAAATATTATTAAAGGGCAGAAAGAAAGAATTAGCAGGGCTCTTGTTAAATATTTACAATTTGAACCTTGGAAAGCACTCGGTTGATGATAAATATCAACACTCCTGAGGACTTGCTTCAGAGAGAGCCTTTTACCTTTTTATCAAAAGACATTGTTAAAGGTGGAAAGCTTCAGACACAGACACAGAATTGAATCTGTCTGTGGATTCCTGAGAAAATGCAACTGGCAGTATCACATCACAAGAAAAGTATTGTCTGAAAAAAACCCTCAAAAGTACAAAACACTTGGTACAAAATCCTAACCGTAAAATTTCTCAGATGAGCATGCTTGCAGAGAGACATTTGTTGAACACCAGAGTGTGCACCTTGAGATTAGACAACCGTAACAATCCATATCATCTTGTTTTATACATTATTTTAATCAGTGTTGCCACAGATTGGGGAAGTGTTCCTGGGTAGTAAACTTTTATAAACATCTCTTAACATGTCATTTTTGTATGCATATAGGGGCCCTGTCTTTCAAGGTGCTGAGTGTTCCCACCTCTTATTAGGGTCAAAAGGACTGGGAGTGCTCAACATTCAGAGTTAGGTATATACAGCCCAAGCCTGTTCCCATTTAAACCAATAAAGAAACTGTCATTGACATCAGTCGTGTACCATCAGTTTCACAATAAGAGAATTTGAATAAATCAACATTTTCCGGCTGTTAGTTTGGAAATACCATTGGCTGACTTCTATTCTAGCCTTTTTTTGAGTGGAAGGATTGAAATTTAATATTCAGCCTTCCTTTTCTCTGCACAAGATTCACAGCCTAAATAGCCATTTTCATACAAGTACACAGACATATTTCACACAAAGAGCTAAATCCACGGAGGATGTAAATAATATCATTCAAACATCAGTGATTTACACTAGTTCAGTATCTAGCCCCCAAAATGGTCCCCAGGGGGAGACAGCTCAACAATCAGGTAAAGCCAGTATTTACTTATACCAATGTGAAAGTATGCATTAGAAACTTTTGTATTTAGAAAATTTAACCATGCTCAAAATCAACAAAAAAGTAGCTTTCATCCCAGCTATATTGTAGTTATATTATTTAAAGTAATGACATCAATGGTGTCAAGAGAAAGTTCTTATTTAACACTACAGACTTGTAACTAAAACTAATCTTTGAACAGGTAGTGCGGGTAATTCTAATTTAATAGTATTTGGCCACCACGCAAACATGCAGAGTAGTGAACACTGTTTCAGCATAGGTGCAGGCTTCTCCAGGCCTGGGGTATACTCAACCCTCCACTCCACCCCAGGTCTTGCCCCCACCTCAACCATTCCCCCAAGTCCACCTCCTCACCCTGTCTATTCCTGCCCCATTCCACCCCCTCCTCTAAGGCACTGAGAGGGAGGGGGAGGAGTTGATTAGTGGGGTTGCTGGTAGGGGTAAGTACTGTAGGGGAGGGGAAGCTGGCTACCAGTGAGTGCTAAGCACCCACTAATTTTTTTCCATGAGTGTTCCAGCTCTGGGGTACCCACGGAGTCTGAGCATATGTGTTTCAGCATTGCACCAAGAGATATTATAATACACTGAGTCTTCAAATAAAGAATTCCAGTAAACATGAAAAAAAAACCCATGCAATTATTTTAAATTATCAACATGGAAATTACCATGATTTATTTTTACCATATTATTACCATTTTTTTAAATCAGCATTTATCTGATAAATCAAGAAGGCTGTGACCCTATTATCCTAGTTTCTAAGAGGTTATGGAAGAATCTCTGTAGTATATTAATACTTCATTGGAAGACTCATAAGTGGATGCAGATCCAAGATATTCCTTTCTAGAGTTTTTTTCATTTCACAATATGCACACAGTTCCTGTTGCAAATATGGATCAGCAGCAAATACAGCATTAAGGCTTTACACAGGTATCTTCAGCTGGAGACTTCCAATTGCACATAGCTTTGAGTTTATGTTTTCAAATCAAAATTTGCAGCTCTGCCTGATAAACTTTCTCCATGTCTGTACTATGACTCTAGACCAAATATACAAGTGATACATAAGGTGGAACAAGTGAGACCATTTTATATTAACTTAGACTTCGTTACGCTCATAATACCTTAGATCAATATACTCTGCCAGTGTTTAAGGGAGGCTAAGTTACATGCTGTGGAATTAGAAAAATATTTAAGAAAGTGAAAGTTAAAGAAAAGCATGGTGTGTGGAGGGGGGTGTTATAAATGATTTTAATGGAAACTTTGACCATCCTACCAGACTTATGACCATTAGTTCATGTTCCAGGGGCAGATTCTAAAATGTCAGACCTTCAAGTAGATTAAATTAGTTACTGCATAGGTATATATGCAGTCAACTTTTAAATTAGAAACATGTGTGGCAAACTGCCAGCACTACTATGATGGGTCTCTCACTTTCTCTTCTGGGAGGGATGGGGCTCAGGGTATCGTTTCTTGCCCCTGAACTGGGATATTAACTGCCCCACTAGTGTCCTAGAGGAGAGGAGTGGAGAGGGAGGGACCCAGGCCCGCCCTCTACTCTGGGTCCCAGCCCAGGGGCCCGGGATAGCAGTAACCCACTTGAACTAGCGGTTCCTTCCCCTGGGCTACTTCCCTCTCCTGCCCTTCAGCTTGTGTGGGCTTGCTGCCCTCCCTCTGCACAAGCCAGGTGTCCCTTTACCTACAGTCTTGGTTTTCTTAGCCCACCACAGCACTTCTCCAAACTTTTCTCTGCTTCCCTCCAAACTGCTCTCTGCTTCAGCTCCAATCCACTCTGTTTCTACTTCTTCAAACTGTTCTCTGCTCCAACACCAATCCTCTCTGCTCCAACAACTTCCCTTGTCTGATTGAAGCAGGAGGTTTATATCAGGTGACTGACTTCAGGTGCACTAATTGGCTTCAGGTGCTCTAATTAATCTATAGCAAACTTTCTTCCCTCTACAGCAAATAAGGCTCCCTTCTAACCCTCTCCTGCTGCTCTCTGGCCATGCTGTATCACATATGTTCTATTACATATAATCTCTTATATGATGTGCCAAAGGTATACCATGAATACAATTGATCAGATCTATCATCATCACATATATGATAGCTTTGATTTGTTAAACACTAACTATACTGGTCTTGGGAAGATAGAAACTGACTCAACAGTACCATATTCACAAACATGAAAGAAAGGAAAAAAAGTAGAAAAGGTACATATTTTCCATATAATCACTTTCATTTTCAGAGCTTCACACCCCCGACTATGCAACTCTTACATTAACATTTTAGAGGCTTTTATAAAGCCATGGGTTGTAGCACTTGAAATCATTGTAACATTTTCCAAACATTTTCTGGCTGTCATCTTATTGTGTTGGCAATTTGCATTAATGATTTTGCATTGTTCCTTTCTGTACTGCATTTGGATTAGAACTGCACTGATACTGAAATGTTCAGGATTTTAGCTGGGTCATGCTGAGGAAGAACATGTTTTGTTCTTATTAAGTTGTTACTTTTTGGTTTTTATCCTTTCTCACTGATAGGATTTTTACATAAATTTCACCGTTTGTATTGGCTTGGGTCTTCTCAATTCATCATAAAACTGAAGGGATGGATGTTGTCCTTGGACTGAGTTTACAAATAGTTGAAGGTCATTCATAGTAAAACGCCAACCTGAAATTCTTAATTATTACATATAATTTTAGACATTCATATTGAATTTCCATTTTTGAGATCTTACTCTACTTTCTATAGAGGTAGATTTTGTCTAGGCTTTGCTCTTCTTTCTAACTTCGTATGTATATAACCTATTGATGTATGTATCTATCCACCACTCAGGGAGACAGTGGCTTAGTTTCTGTCATGACACTATCTGACTAAGGTTGCACATCTCCCCCTTCTGCTTCCCTTTCTCCTGGGCCCAGGATAAGAAGAAACTGGGGGAAACAGAAACTTATGGTTATTCTCTGATTAAATATGCGTATGAGGTACAGAAATGATGAACAGGAGGGAGTTGAGTGGTGGCAAACAGAGTGAGGACAATGAAACAGAAGTTTTTGAGTAGCCTACTATCAGACAAGGGGTATAAAGGGAAGAATAGTCTTGAGGTCAAGACACAGGACAGGAATTCTAGTTTCAATTCCCAGCTCCGTCCTAGGCTTCATTTGTGACACTGGTTAAATCACTTTAATCTCTCTGTGGTTCACTTCACCATCTGCAAAATGAGGTTTATGTTTCCCTACTTCACACAGGTGTGGTGAGGGTATTATGCTAGGCACTCAAATGGTGCAATGTTGGGTGTTAAATAAATACATAAAGAAAAAGATTTTCCTCAACTCACTTTGAAATTTTTAAAGAAACAACAAAAATGGCTTTGCTTACATTAAAGAATGACTTAAAATCATTTTAAGATTGTCTAAGGATGATCATGAGATTATCAGGGAAACAAACAAATCTTATAATAGTCCCATTTCCATTACACTTATGTCCAGGAATAGAGTGACTTTTTGGCACTTGCTGTTCTAGTCACTGTCTTCTTACCATTAGAATGAATTATCACACAGTTCCAATACTTTAGGTAAACTTATCCTTATGGCACATGATCAGTGACAAAAAATTGTAACGAGCTGAAAATGACATGAAACCATTCTATTCTGTGCCAAATATGTAATGAGATCAGAAAATGGCAACAAAAATTAATCCATTTTATGACAATCCTAAAATTTTAATCTCATGGAGGGCCCTCCTTGGAGCCATATATAACTATTATTAGAATGCTGTTGAAAGAAGCAGATGGCTTTTTTTTCCAGAGTATGATCTGCATGTGGATGAAGTGTAGTGTTATTAGTGGTCATAGTAAAATCATTTACAAATAGTTAGAAATCAAGTATTGGAAAATCACCTAACATATTTTGAAGAGAATTGAATTTAGGAAATAAAAAAATCATATTATTGGATATTACATGGAAACAAATTAAATTAATGCAATATTAAAGTGGCACAGTCAAATCACAGAAAATGCAGAAAACTAAGGTAGGGGATTTTCAAAGATGCAAAGGGCACCCAATTCTGTCTTTGTGCTTCTGAACATCTCACTCTAATGTTTTAACACCAAAATTAATATGCCCACAATAGATATTCTGCACTGGCATATTGTATGGTGTCTATTTTTGTATATAAACACTGTACATTAAACTAAAAATTTAATCAAAAATGGCCAGAAATTAATATATATGATCAATGTTGAAACACTAATTTTTTGTACTTTTTGCCTTTTTTGTGATTGTGTTATTTTAATATAGGTGTGGCACTGAGATGGTACTCACTGAGGTGATGGATGATACTTATTGCTAAAGACAAAGTTCAACCCATTGTTATTAGGCATACTAAGTAGCAAGAAATCAAGGAATAGAAATCTGTTCACTATGGGCCTAATTTACTCTTTCCCTACTGTTTTACCCTACTGTTATTCCATTGACTTCTGCAGAGTTACTCTTGATTTACTTTGGTGTAAATGAAAACAGAATCAGTCTCTGATTTTATTTTGTTGCACACCAAGATTAAAGAACATACACAGAGAATCTAAGATTATCATTTCCAAATTATCTCAGTCTTTTCTGTGTTAATTTTCAATGGCATTCAATTCACTTTGTGGTAGATTTTTTGGTATTACCTGGCCTGATTTCACAATTAATAAAGTCAAGTACTTACCCAGAGCATCTAGGTCTCAGTCTGTATACTCCGGCTTATGCTGTCCAGATGAAGCTACTGATGGATATCTCTTCTTAATTTTGACAGTTGAAACTCTAAGGCTCTAGGAGACAGCTGGAAATTAATTAACTGGATAAAATTGGAACTTTGCTCCTCCTTTCCCTCTAATTAACTATTTTTTCTAACTCTTGATGATTTAACTAAGAAAATCTGCCAGCTAAAACTACTCTCCTTTGGTTTCATTTGTCTCTTCTTAACTTTTCTTTTAATCTACAATTTACTTGCAGCTATGCTCTCAATGTTTTATATTCTTGTTATCAATCTATCCTGGGCTGCACAAAAGCCTGATCCTTGACAAGAAAAGGAACAAAGAATCTGTACTTTACTCGGGTCACATGCTAAACATTCGATGGTCTGGAGAGCTCTGTTTTAAGCATCAGCTCATCAGCCTCTCAAGATTCCATAAACTGACAGCTGGGGATCTCAAGTGTCTTTTTTGTGAGGAGAGAGCAACATGTAACTCTGCAGAACTGACCAGTTTCAATCCTTGGATATTAGGCATGAGACTTTTTCCCAAATACCTGCCTCATCTGTGTCCCAATTCAATCACCAAATGCCTATTACCTATTACCACATTTAGCTTTTACTAATATTCAGCAAAGCCATTAAACATGTGCATAACATGAAGCATATGAATCCCAGAAGCAAAAAAATATTTATGTGCCTAAACCCCAGATTAAGGTGCCTAAGCAGCCTGACTTCAAGAAATGGGTTCCTATTCATGGATTGATAAGCAGAGCTAGGCACCATCCTTCAGCCTGAACATGGATGCGTACCTCTGAATAAGATGGGTGGGGCTTAATACACACCCTTTTGTTGGCATCTCCCATGAGCTAGCTTAGCCAGCTCTGCACCTACTATGCTGGCTTTTGGCTCTCATTTTAGGTGCCCATCTCTGAGTTCCTCTGTGTTTTTAAAGAATTGTAATAGCAGCTCGGTCTCTGTGTTCTCCTTCAAGGGTAATTCCACTGCTCTTCTCCCCCTCAGACGCCACTCCCTGCAGACAAGCTGGGTAAAACTGGATCTCCTAGGCTCCAGCTTTTCCATGGTTCTAAGGTGTTCCTTTTGGAATGGACACTCATCAAGGTTATCTTTTAAAAGAAGTTGGCTTGTATTATATAGGAGATCAGACTAGATGATCATAGTGGTCCATTCTGGCTGTGGAATCTATGAACCTTAATTACCCTTCTTTGTTAGACATCTGCTTGATGAAATAATTTCTCCTGACACCTTTCAGCTCAATATGAAGACTACACAGCAGTGAAGGCACAGAATAGTTTTATAATCAAAATCATGTGCAAGAAAACAAGATGGCTACAGAGAGAGAAAGTTCATATCAGATAGAGCAGGGTTCAGCAACCTTTCGGAAGTGGTGTGCCAAGTCTTCATTTATTCACTCTAATTTAAGGTTTTGCATGCCAGTCATACATTTTAATGTTTTTAGAAGGTCTCTTTTTATAAGTCTATAATATATAACTAAACTATTGTTGTGAAGTAAATAAGGTTTTAAAAATGTTTAAGAAGCTTCATTTAAAATTAAATTAAAATGCACAGCCCCCCTGGACCGGTGGCCAGGATCCAGGCAGTAAGAGTGCCACTGAAAATCAGCTTGCATGCTGCTTTTGCCACGTGTGCCATAGGTTGCCTACCCCGAGATAGAATTAAGAACATTTACACAGATAGGTTTCCCAGACTGGAACTGCTATCATTCCTGTTATGTTTGTCTATTCCTGCTATTTTACATGCTCTCTTTCAGCTCAAAAAAACATGTCAATTTGAAAATGAATAAGTGGGGGGAGCATGTATGTAAGGTACAGGAAAAAAAGTTCTAGAAACTTAATCAAAATATAATCAGAGCAGTTCACAAAACTTTCCTCTACAATCCTTACTTGTAATGCTGCCTCTGAAAATAGATTTAGATTCAGTATTGTGGATGATAACATGGAATTACCACTTCAGAATTTGCCCTTCCCTTTAATGCCAAAAAAAATTTCATGGGCTGTGTTTATTACACAGTTAGAAAAGACCAAGAAAAGGGCAAATATATTATACAAATCTTTGTAAATTTGACCGGAGTTTACTTATGAAACATACCAAATGAGTCAGTTCCCAAATGAGAAGGGTATTAGCATTCTACACATTAACTGGCATTCTGTTTTAACTCTGAAGCTTCCCATTGGTTTCAGTGGCCTCACATAAACTCAGCCTTACTAACAAGATTATATGTTGGCCAATGATATTAAATGATAGAGCTGTGAAAATACACAGAATGAATGATTCATTCAACATATTTAGCCTCTTTTTCTACTCATGGAATATCCCTGAGCAAATAGTGAAATCTTTGAATTTACTGGATTTTCAAGTTTGTTACACAAATATATTTTGAATATTTAACTATATGAATTTAATGTGACTATTTAATATGTTCCTTAGTTTATAATGGTCAAATAAATAAAATGGTATTGTTTCTATTTCCTGACTAACTGCCTTTGCAAGAACTTTCAGCATGACTTCTGATGTGAGAATTTAAAATTTGGTACCCATGAATTTTGTACATTGAGATTTTACATTTTCTTTGCATGAATGTTTGCAACAGTAAAACTAAATCACCCAGATATTCATAGAAAGTGAAAAAAAAAGTGTATGAAGGTTTTAGGCAATATTTTCTCAATAACATCTAACAGTGTGGATGCTGTCATTACAGCCAAGGTCCTGTGTACTCTGCTACAAGTTCTGAAATTCCATGGCTTGTGTTAGACAAGAAGTTTACAGATTTTAAGGTCAGAAGGGATAATTAGATCATCTAGTCAAAGTTCCACCTACATTTTGCAGGGAGGAATTTGGAAGACTGGAAACTCTGTGGCAGCTTTATTTAAATTAAAAATCTAAGGTTTTTTTTCTTGAGTTTTAATTATTATATTGAATAATATTCAGTATAGTAGTTCCTGTGTTGTTTATTTTACATTAAATTATGAACACCCTACTCACACCAATGAGAAGTTACTGGCATAACTAGTGCCATGTTTCTTTCATATTAATTTCAATTTCTTTGGTAATGTCTTTGTATTTTTGCTTCTTGCGTGCTGCATATTTTTGTACTTGTTACTCTGCAGTGCAATGCTAAAGTTGTCAAGAAGAAGCTGGAGGGAAAACCCGAGGAAGAATGACAATGAGATAAGTATTGTACAATAAGCACATCAGCTGGGTGTTGCTGCTAAACTGATTAACAGTGAAATAGCTGACACCGTTTGACATTTAAATTGTCATTTCTGTTTCAGTTATCACCACAATGCAACGAATGGGGCAGATCAGATTTCACATAATCATTGTTTGAGGCTGAATCCAAGTTCAGGAAGACAACTATGTATCAATTAACAGTGTTGTAGCCCTGTTGGTCCCAGGACATTAGAGAGAGAAGATGGGGGCGTGTGACAGAATATAACCCTATATTCACATCCTACACACTATTGTACTAATCTTTGTCCAAGGTATGCCTTATAAAGTATCTGAAAACTCATAATTTGCTGGTCAGTATTGCCCTCATAAAATATTTGTGGCAACACTGACAATAAAGGAATAAGATTCCCCTATAAGATTTTATTAACACATGTTCCAAGCCCCACAGCCCTACCTAGATAGAAGTCAGCAAACCGGTCTGTCCTAAACAAAAGAATGTGTGCTTGCCTTAATTTGCTTTTAAGCAATAAACAGAGTCATCAGGCAAGAAGGGAAACAAAGAAAACTAAAATAGGTGAAAAAAGGCAGCAGGGAACATACTTGTACTTCCACATAAACTCTTTGTCTCTTGGATCTCAACTGGAAATGTTTTTTCAAGAGGGGGACTGGAACTATAAAAAACAGGCACAAGCACCCCAAGACACAACTCTCTTTTCTTGTCTCTCTCTGGCACTCTACCAAAGGAGATGAAGGAAAACAGCTGCTGGACCATGTGAGTTGGGGGTCCTATCCTGAAGCATTTGGTATGTGGTGAAACAAGCGGTGAAGGAAATTTGCTTGAATCTAATATAATTTGTTAAATTAGGCACTACTAAGCAGTTTATCTTTGTTTCTTTTAACTATTTCTAAGTTTTATCCCTCATTATTTGTACTCATGTAAATTCTTTATCTCTGTAGTTAATAAACTTACTGTTTTATCTAAACCAGCATGTTTAAGTTGAAGTATTTTGGTAACTCTATTTAAAGTGATAAACTGGCATATTTTGTAATATAATTGATATAATATATTTGTAGTATCCAAGAGGGGGCTGGGCAGTACAAGACATACACCCATCTCAGATTTTCTTTCAGAAATGTATGTTGGGATCACTCTTCAGTATGACCAAAGCTGGTGAGATCTAGGATGTAACTGAAAGGCTGAGGCTACACACAGACACTCAGGGTATGGCTTCATGCCAGCAGTCTGTTTAAGAGCAGCCCTGGTGAGAGTTATTTCATCAAGGCATTGCAAGGAACCCAAGCTTGCAGGGCAGGAGTGGCACAGCTCCCCGCTTTTCTGAATTGTACGCTGATACGTCACAGTGAATTAATATCATTTTCACCAACAGAAGTTGGTTCCATAAAATATAAGCTTTTGAGCTACACAGATCTCTACTTATACTAAACAATCTGTTTCACCTTATATTTAGCTGTGACATTGTGAGTAGCTTTCCCAGACCTAACATCAGTTTGCACTCAGTTCCAGTTTTTCTTCATCACACAGTTCTGTTAGTGTTGAATTCTGTGGCTTAAGGAAGTCTTTCTTCTTATTTAATTGCTGTTGAATCAGGTCTTGGTAGGCTTAATGATAGAACTCCCATCTAATTTTATTTTTCTTTAGCTAATACACCCAGGAGGAATGTTGCAATTGATCTGACTTTGTGATGGGCAGTGTACTGCTAAAATCATCATTGAAATAATACATTTCTTTTTCTTTCTGGTCTTGAGATGCTTCTTTTAGCTACTTCCATTTTCTGCTGCTGCGTGCCCACATACTCCCACTAATCCATTCTTCTCCTTCTCCCACACTTCAGTTTCCGTCCACATCCAGCCCAAGTTGCCAAAAATATTCTTATCAGAGAAATAAAATGAAAATACAATAATAAAAAGCCCTTTTCTCAGGTCTGGTCTACACTATGCAGTTAGGTTTACATAAGCTCAGACCTAATAATGAACATGTCTACACTACCAGGTCCCTTCCACCGATGTAATTCGACTACTACCTTGACTTAATTATTCCACCTTTGCAAGAGGCGTAGTACTTAATTCAATGTTGTTAGGTTGACATAGAGGCAGCGTAGACACTGTGTTGCTTACATCAACCTAACTGGCCTCCAAGAGGTGTCCCACAGTGCTCTGCTGTGACTGCTCTGCTAAACATTCTCAACTCTGCTGCACAGCAGCCAGATACACAAGAAAAATGCCCACCCTGGTTAAAGGACTGGGAACTTCTGACTTTCCATTTCCTTGTTTTTGGCATGGAGAGATCTCCTGCACAATTGATCATGGCTGCTTCATGCTCCAAATGCACTGCAGCCTGGAGTACACAGGAGATGGTGGATCTTCTTCTTCTGTGAGAAGAGGCTATGCAGGCACAGATCCGATTCATATACATCATTGAGCAGATTGTGCAGGGCATGGCAGAAAAGGGCTACAGCAGCGGCACACAGCAGTGCCGTGTGAAAATCAAGGAACTGCAGCAATCATTCCAGAAGTCAAGGGAGGCAAGCACTCTGGTGCAGCACCACAGACATGTCTCTTCCACAAGGAGCTGTGTGTGATTCTCAGAAGCGACTCCACCATGATCACAAGTACCTCTGAGGAGCTGGAGTCCCGGGCCAGCACAGGCAACACTGAGCAGGGGTCTTGGACAAGGAAGTGGAGGAGGAGAATGAGAGACAGGTGAGTGGGGGATCCATTCTCCCAGAGATCCAGGAACTGTTTGTAACCCCAAGCAGTCCAGCCAGTCGCAGAACAGCATCACGGTTGAGCGTGATGCTGGGGAAGGAATCTCTGGTGATTATGCAATTTCAATATCTTGGGGTCACATGTTCTTATATTCTATTTTTTATTAAAATTAACAAGGTGAGGTAAAGTGGCTATCCTTCCCAGTGCCTGCACCAGCTAGGCAGAGGGTACTGCATGAAAAAGACAGTGTACACAGAGATGGCTTGCAAATCCTCTATAGAGATCTCCAAGTAATTTTCCTGGGGGCATTGTGCAATTCATTGCAGAAGATTTCTGGAGGGCTGCCTTATTTCTTCCACTTGAATACAACACTTTCCAATGCTACTCCAATATTAATTAGGCTGGCATCATTTCAGTACACACATAGCAGCATACAGAGCCGTTCTGTACCTGGATACTTGCAGTATCTGTTCCCTTACCGCTTCTTTTTCCTTCAGGAGAGTGATATCAGCTAGGGTCACATCTAGGGGAAATGGTGGTAGTTTTCATTTCAACTGATTGGACCACAAACAATAGTGTCTGTACTGCCCCCGCCTTGTGATTTTCTGCCCCTTCACCCACAGTTTCCAAAACATGGTTGTCGTTTGGGTGCAGGAGTCAGCATTGACCTTTAGTAACTGCGACCTTCAAAAAATGGCTAGAAGTGATGAGAAGTGGGTGGGACGGGATATAAATTTTGTGGTCCCCCATTCGTCACTGCAAGCACATTCTTCTCCCCTTCCCTCCCCCCATGCAGCCTCTGCCAAGGCTTGCCGTTTGAGAGGGTGACTGTTATGTTACAAAGGGAAGGTGGCATGTCTCCCTGCTCCCCTTTGGTCCCACCATGGATTGCCCATCCAATGCTGCTGACGGTCCAGCTCCCATGCCCCAGGGTTATGCTCACCATGGCTGGGACAGCAAATTGGTTCAATGAATATCTTGTGTAAATGAA